>NC_092640.1:59504427-59804427 GCF_039555335.1 Amphiura filiformis | reverse complement strand
CAGCGTCACTACCAAGTTGTGACAGCGACTACTTATGACGTTTGTCCATCTCCTTCTGGTGTTAACCTTATCTGGTAGTAGCCAGCCAGGCTAGTTGGGTGCCCGAGATAAGGGCAACGATCAGTCGCAGATTTGAGACGGGAAAAAAATGTTGCAATTCTCAGGAGTTCAAGGTGTCAAGACAGACACATGCTTTATGTAGATTATCAGTGGGTACTGTCAAATAAAACTGAGAACCAGCCAAGTCCTTTTCCTCTCCTTCATTTCAACAGGAAGTGCAGAAATTATTTTTAGGAAATTCCAATTTTATTTCTTTTTCTGCTTGTAGTGTTGGGCAAATTGATATCATATAGTCATGGAATTATAGTGGTGAATATAAAACTGTCCTAGGTGTAATGAGGTATCAGTTAGTGTCAGATTAACATGATAATAGTCACACTTGATACATTAATCGTCCGCATTATATTTAATATGTATTTATTTCCAATGACTAAACTTTGATCATTTCAAGGGCTAGAAATGTTATTGCCCTTGTCAAATGTTGCCAAGTGTCACCTGAGACACATTGTATTGGGCTGCATTTAAATTAGACTTGCATATCCCACAAGAATTATCATTTTCATTATATTTTTTTCTGTATATCATATTTCGTTTATAGTGCATAGTGTAGCCAGCCAAATTATAGGCACTGCCAGCCAAAGTATAGGTCTCCAAGAAGTATTTTGATGGGTAACAAAGAGGGGTATATCATGTATTGAGTAAATCAGAGATAGGGTAAGAAAAGTCAGCAGGGCATTGGTTATTCAGATGATTATATCATGTAATTAACCAATCGGGGGCTCTGTAAGAAAGACAGTAGTGCCCATGTGGTTAAGCTTTCCTCAAGAACTACATTATCTGTAGTACTGAATCAACAAGGGTTTCATCAAATGGACATGACCTTAATCATCATGACCTTAATCTTCCACACAGGGTGTGTGCATTTCAAATGGGTTTGCCTGAACAGGTGACTCCATTTGAAATATACATTCCCTGTGTGGGAGATTAAGGTCACATCTTCCATTCGGGGTGTAAGAACTTCAAATGGAATAGACCAATGACATTAGCAACACCGCCCATGTCTACCCATGTTGCATTATCACCAATAAATAGTATTCATGCACACTCATTCTATGGATTCCCAGCCAAAACTCAGTCAACAATGCCAAATCACGCTACCATTTTTCTTCATTTAGATTTTCATCAACTTTTAGGTTTTAAGGAAATTATTTACTTACTCAACTTCCTCTGTAAATTGAGTGTTTTGAAAATTTGTTAAAATATTTATTTCTTAAATTTTTCTTGCAGTCCTTAATCCTCCAAATCATGCAACCACATTTTTTTAATATTCATGAAATTTTAAATTCTAAGAAAATCCTTCACTTAATCATGATTCCCCTAGAAATTTTGGACAATTCCCCAGACAATTCTAATATGTAATATATAATTTTCCCAGGTCCATATCCTTTGTGATTCCTCCCCTATGTACTGTTGCATTTAGCTATCTTACAACCTAGTGTGGTGAAGCATATGGGACATATATGTAATATTTTGTGTTAAAAATCTACCTCAAGATAATAATTTTGAGGTTAAAGTCAAATTTACAACAGAAAGCATTTTTCATAGAGTAAGGAGATCATCTGTCTCCTTTTTGAATGTTGACAAAAGTTTCAATATACTTTTGTTTCATCAGATGCCTCTAAAACATATTTCTTTGTACCAAGAGGCTTAGGACCGTAAATAGACCACTGACCACCCAACCATAACCATGGCATTAGGTAAAGCCACTTATCCATGGTGATTTTTTTTTTTTTTGAAGGTTTTTTATTTCAAACTCTAATGGTGACCCGCAGGTCAAATTGCAAGAATTGTACATTAAACACAACTAAACAGACACAATGCAATTTGCAGGCAGCAGCTTAATCAGCGCCAATATTGCAACATTGAAACAAACAACTATACAAACATCCAATCCAATCCAATTCCAACCCAACCCCATCCCCCAGTAGGCAATGAGGATAAAGTGCCTTGCCCAAGGACACAACACGTTGGCACGAAAGCGGAGCTCGAACTCACAACCTATGTATTATGAGTCGGGCGCCTTATCCACTCGGCCACACATGCTCCCAAAAAATCTGGGATTTTGACGAAATTATCAGAGTTACCATGCACGGAGAAAAAGAAGCCCCTCAACACGTACATGTCTAAAAAGAAAGACACCCTCGTTTGCATATTTGCCTTAATTATTGCTATGCAGTTTGAACTTTACTACACACACCGAAGTCAGTGGTCTAGATGCTTATTGATCTGGGCTTATGACTATGTATCAATTGTTTTCAGGGTATTCTGAAATGATTTCAATATTATGTTATGTTGGGGGTAGTACCAGATTTTTATTCCCTGGTGGGAGCGAGGTAGGGAGCAAAATGTACCAGAAATATGACTTCTGATGCTTTACTCAATCTTTACAAATCTCTTATTTTGCCTCATATGGTTTATTGTGTCTGTGTCTGGTCTCCATTTCAAAGGAATCATATTGATAGGTTAGAAAAAATCCAGAGGAAAATCACTCGTACTTTGTTCTACAAAGATTTTCCTGAAGTTGATTTTGAAGATCGTCCTTCTTATTCTGAGAGGCTTGTAGACCTTAAATTGATTAAGCTTGAGGATGTTTACAAGTGTCAAAGATTAGTCTTTGGATTTAAAATAATCAATGAATTAGGGCCTGCTTCCTTTAGTGCTCTGGTTCAAAGAAGTATTTTGGATAATTCTAGGCTATTGCACCAAACTGCCAAATCTTCTTCTTTCTTTAATTCTATGTTTGTTTCACTTCCACGTCTTTGGAATGGAATTCCCTCTGAATTACATCATGTTAACAGCCTTGTCGTATTTAAGTCTGAATGTAAATCATTTTATTTGAATATGCTTAAATGATTTTACGGTGTTACACGTTTTGGCTTATGTATTTTCAAATGCCTGTATTTTATTTATTTATAATATTGATTCAAGATAATGGTTATATTATTTTCCAAAATGTTGCTTTTCTATATTTTATGTACCGGTACTTTTAATTTTAAAATATTCTTTCATGTGCAGGATGAGTGGGCACTTCTGTGTTTGGACTTTTCAGCCCATTCACTCATCCTGAATTACTTGCTTTTGTCATGTGTAAGAAATGTAGAGTGTGTATAAATGTACTGTTATTTTGTTACTTTTGTATTTTGCAAGTAATTCAAATAAATATTATTATTATAAAATGACTAAGGGATGAATTTATTTACCGACTAAGGGGGGATTTTAATATGTGCCTAAAATTATGCATTTTTGTGGAAATATCCCCAATTTTCTATCTTGACTGGAGAGAGGCAAAGCCCAAAATTGGAGGATATTTTTTCACCCCATTCACCCTCCCCCGTTTGTAACAACACCACTGTATGACCATAATTAACTTCAACTTGATATTACATGGCAATTTAATATATGAAGCTGCCTTTCAAATAAGTATTATACAATTAGTATAGAGAACATCACCTACGGTCTTCAGTAGCAGTGAAACCGGGGGAGGGGGTAAATGCCCCCACAATAAAAACTTTAAAAAATACACAATTTTCTTGACAATTATGCGGAAACTGCATGATTTTTTACCCCCTGAAATTGTCTTTAAGAAACACTGCAGCATATGTGCAAAGTAACAGACTCAATCATGCACAGCGCCTGATAATAATTCTCTCTTCCTGATCGTCCCTCTGTATTGTTTACATGTCAAAATAATATTCCAATGTGTGCATCATGACTAATAGCAGCTAACAAGCCCCAGTCCCTTTACGACACTTCTATCAGGGATAGCACAGACCCTTAAGTTATATAAATCCGACTAACTATTGACAATTTGTGGTTTAAAACCTTTTGACAAGTATCCATAAAACCTAAGTTGTTTATATAGTAGCCAACCTACCATGTTCACGTCACACCAGGTTGCGCTATATCCTTGGAGCACGACACTTTGCGGGTACTTGGTGCAGCGCCCTTTTGCCTCTTTCAGATCAGACGAGAACGGCTCCCTGGAAGCTACCACGACAGCAACACTGTAGTAGTCAGGAAAACAGTAATAACTATGTTAGAGGGACACTAGTGGACTTAAAGGGGTTCTGAGAGATTTCACAAAAAATCAAATGAGAAAACATTGCCTTAGCTTGATAGATTGAATGCTCAAAGAGCTTACTGATGGTAAATTAAAGACAGAAATCTTTAATATTGAAAATAAGACACATATTTTAAACGTCGCATTAAGCTTATCTGCTATTGAACTGTGTTGTGGAATTAAGTTCCGGATCTGAAACTTTATTACAAATTCACAAATTTCAACATGAAAGACACTGAATTAAGCTTAACTATTTGAAATGATGATTATTATGTGGACAAACATTGCATACTTCTTAAAAACTGGACTTTGACCAATATTGAGGATGCAATTTTTGTGAAATCACACAATGCCCCTTTAAGTCTTGTTAACAGGTTTGAAAAGTAAAGGGATTTACCCAGTCAGAAATAAAAGAATTACTAGCTCTAGTATCAATTACCTGCATGGACAGGAAAACAGTAATAACAGGATTAAAGGCACATTGTATCACTAAATGTTAACCACAAACAATATGAAATATTCACATTGCCTTGAGATCAGGACTCAAATTTGGCACTTGGCCTTGGTAATTAATGGTTGCAAATATGCCGGGCAAGTTGTAATTTGCTATTACTGGGCATGGTGTCCAATTGTAATTTTTTTTTAAGCATTGGAAGTTAATGCCCGCCATAGGCACTCATTATCAAAATCTGTACAAGGTGAAATTTTAAATGGTAACTTCACCCTAATGTCCAAGCTGCTTTTTGCCTAAAGTGGAAGGAAAGAATGAAGGAGGAAGAAAGAAGAGAAAGTTGTTTTTCCTAACCCGGTTTTGAACCACTAATCCCACTAGGGTAGCTAGCAAGTCATGCGTGTGACCGTCACCTGGTCAACACTTTTGTGCGTATAAATGTATGTAGTTTGGCCGGATTACACAATCGGAACACGTGGGATGCATGCATTGCAGTCCTTTTGTGCTGTATGGTTTTGTATGGTCTATAGACAAAATATCTTAATTCTCGATCATGAAAGGATGTACCTTCTGCATACTGTTGCGTCACCGTACTTTTCGTAGATCAACACGATCGCGCGACCAAAGACCGTGATTGGTCAATTCTCAAAAGATGTGTTTGCACTATAAGCGCGTGGTATGCTCAACGCCAATATGGTGACTATCCACGTTGGTTCTCGTGATCAAGAATTTGATATTTTGCCTATAGTAGCTTAAGGTTTATCATTGTTACATTCCCTCTTGTCTTACCAAGGAGTTGCACAAGCCCCCTCCCCAATTTTGCACCCAATCAAATAATTTGAACTAATCATAACTCTATCCCTTGACATCATTTTAGCGAATCTTTTGATCTACCACCTCACCCAATTTTGCGAAGATTACTTAATGATGTCATAGGGACATCATGTGGAGACTGTTGGTACTTATTCTGGTATCACTATGAGACCCATAGCTATACTTTGGTATCAAATAAAGCAGTGTAGGGGGTTTGGTATAGAAATTCACAAGGGGTTGGTACAACCTCCTCCTCCCCCCAGTAAAGTATGTAACCAATAATATATGTCAGTAATACGTTTTAAACACTTCACTTGAATAAGTAAATTGCAATTCATAAAATATATTAATCAAATTGCTACTGTAAATTAGTTTCTACAAAGTTTATTTGACATTTGACAACCCCCTCCCCCCTTATCATGTAACCAATAATATATGTCGAAAGACGTTAACACTTCACTTGTAATGATGAGTAAATTGCAATTCATTAATATAATAATCAAATTGCTACTGTAAATTGATTTCCCCCAAGTTCATTTGACATTTCGTTCCACCTAAATTCAATTACCGCATCATCATGAAATCATATTTTCAAGGTTCATTCCATTAATTTCATGTCAGATCTTAATCCCTTTAAACACTTTAACTGTTAATCAGTCCTCAATAGGAACGGGAAATAAAATGATTTTATAAATTGATATTGATAAGGTCAAGGGTTGACGACTCAATATGAAGACAGTTAGACAATTAAGGAAGCTTCCTTTTAGATGCAGGATGAGCGCCTGTCAGTTGTGACTTATTTGCAGAGATGCCTGTGACTTACCAACAAAAATTCTGGAAATAATACAGATAAGTGTGAGCCATAACTGCCATTATACACGGTAAAGTATAAGGGCCTGTATTATACCATTTTTTCACCCTGATGTGGCAGTGACATCAGTGCGCATTTCATTGGGCACAGCTTCAAATCACTAGCATTCCCTCAAAGCACTGGCGTACACGCGCACATGATTAAAGACGCCACATAGATACACAAGTGAAACGGTTTCCTCAACACGTTGACGTTGTGCATTAGGGTGGTCCCATGAGCTCTAATCTATCTCTTCATGAAGGTCAAATGTTCAAGTTCAACTAAAGTCATCCATGTTTGATGTTGATAAGCAGCTGTGCTTCTCGTCTGACTCCTAACAGCACTTTCACTTTCCACTAAGAACAGGTATCTACCTGGCACACCTCAGCTCCCCCTACTTACAACATACATACACACCTATCACCATCGCTAACAGGTAGCAACCATTCATGCACTGCTGAAAGTTAAGTAGTCGTGTTGAAGCAAAACAAAGTTAAACATGTACATGGTGTAATTCACTCATATCCAATTTTAATGTAACCACTTAATGTAGCCCCATCTGTAGCCCATCCCCTACTATTCACATACCATACTGACCTTGGTATAGCCCCGCCAATTTTCAACTGAAATATACTGAGAATTTTGTGTTGTGATTATGGGAACAGCTCATAAGTCCAAAGGATTGTTTGTCTGAAAACTTAGCATTCGTATTCGTGTCGGACTCATGAAAATATTCCCACACGATATTTTGTCATGCGCCATAGTGCGACATCCAAGCAGCACATTTATCCTACCACACCATTGTGACAAAATCGCACTCTACTGTTCGAAAAATATGTGTTCAAAAACAAACACGGTCAAAAGGTTAATTTGGACACAACTGTGTAGTCTCAGACCACTAGGTGGTAATTCCAACACAATTTTAACACATAAGTTTCTCAGTCATCAACCCAGAACATTGACAAATGAGGGCATAAGTCTACTGAATAAAAACCTAGTAACATCACTAGTGAACTCAAGGTAAAACAGAATGTAGACCTATTACTCCTAGGTGCTGAAATGTTGCAACATTTAGCATTAAACCTAGCACAACATATTAACATCATCTTAATTCCCATCATCTAATAATTGAACCAGACTCCTACCTTGCCCCCAACTAGTGAAGAAATCTAAAAATAGTATGGCTACTGTCTACCATGCTTAAGGTGGCACTAACTGGAGTTACTACTGTTACACAATGGCAACTTGGATGAATCATGGAAGAAAGAGATCTTTCTTCCATGGATGAATCTTATGTGGAGACATAGGTATACCTATGGTGGAGAGCAGTAATCTAAGCACCTTAGTCCAAGCAGCTAATTGACACCCGAAGTGTTTTTAAGCCAGCACTGGATCCAAAACATTCTCATCTATTAGTGCACAGTTCTTTAACCCCAATACATTTGTACATTTATTGAATGACCGTTGAAAAGTTGGGTACAAAAACTCATACTCTGCAACTTGAGGTCAAATTTTGCACTATGATTGCTTAATTGAGGTTATTGGACTATGCTATTGGGATGAGGCCATTGTGGTCCATAGTGCAGTCATTTTCAAAGGGAGAGGCATTTATATCCTATGATATGGAAGCCAAACTGGACAGTTGCAAATACAAGATCTGTGATCCTTGTAGAATTCACAAAATTAAAATACCTGTGAAGATTCATTTTTTTACATTAACTACCGTTCTCAGCACAGTTCTTTCACACCTACCGACACATGCGCCCTGATTATTGCATGCAAAGAACCGCATCACATCAGAGTCCTATGATACAACTTTGCTTGTTTTTGGGAATGAGGTGATGTTACTTCATGAGGTGGTTCGATTAGCTGGTCAGAACCCCACTTGTTTATGCCAAATATAAACTGCATCAAAAAGAATATGTGAAAGAACTCTGACACATAGAACATGTAGTTTGTTTACCCTTCCGCTTGATTGGCGTCAGTTGGTAGCGGCCGTGGTAGCCCTAGCTCTCTCCCTGTCTGTAGTTTATAGATGTGTAGCTCTGCATTAGGCCAAATATTGGTGACAGATGATAGGAATGTGGTCTGTGCTTCTTGATTCAAGAACTCATCCACTGATTGATCCGCTAAGAAAAACGATGCTAAGTATCGAGGCGGTGCTGCAATGGTAAAGGGAAACATTGACTGTTTGAGGGTGATTGTTAATACACACATGATAAACAGGTGGTACTTTTGTACTCTTTGGTGATTCTTCAAATAAGCCAATAACAAGTCTAAGTGTTGTGTAACATAATAATAGTAATAAAACGGCATTTATCCACGCTTTCTGAATACTCAGATTCCTCAAAGCGCGCCACGGGTCGATATACTGCCAAGCCCCAAAGGGCAGCGCAAGTTGACCTCAATACTGAGTGTGACAGATAACAGGCCCGGCCGGGCTGATCCCCTGCTCTTTGCGAAAAGGCCTGCAACTTTTACATGTCCAGATATTGCTCTTCTGGTACATGGGACCACGTAACGGCATGTGTTATATTTTCTGAATGCAATTTGTCCAAAGACTGCCAATTAAACTCCTTGAATCAGGACCTGAGCCCTACCTTTAGTTAGCCAATCCCTTGCGCACAGGTTCCCAATTTCATTTCACCCCTCACCTTGGCTCCTGGAGTCCCTCAGAGTCAGGACCTGAGCCCTACCCTTTAGTTAGCCCCATCCCTTGCGCACAGGTTCCCAATTTCATTTCACCCCTCACCTTGGCTCCTGGAGTCCCTCAGAGTCAGGACCTGAGCCCTACCCTTTAGTTAGCCCCCCTCCCTTGCGCACAGGTTCCCAATTTCATTTCACCCCTCACCTTGGCTCCTGGAGTCCCTCAGAGTCAGGACCTGAGCCCTACCCTTTAGTTAGCCCCCTCCCTTGCTTTGGGTTCCCAATTTCATTTCACCCCTCAGCTTGGCTCCTGGAATCCCTCAGGACCTGAGCCCTACCCTTTAGTTAGCCCCATCCCTTGCGCATAGGTTCCCAATTTCATTTTACCCCTCAGCTTGGCTCCTGGAGTCCCTCAGAGTCAGGACCTTAGCCCTACCCTTCTCGTTAGCCCCCTCCCTTGCGCACAGGTTCCCAATTTCATTTTACCCCTCAGCTTGGCTCCTGGAGTCCCTCAGAGTCAGGACCTTAGCCCTACCCTTTAGTTAGCCCCCTCCATTGCACAGTCACAGGTTCCCAATTTCATTTCACCCCTCAGCTTGGCTCCTGGAGTCCCTCAGAGTCAGGACCTTAGCCCTACCCTTTAGTTAGCCCCCTCCATTGCACAGTCACAGGTTCCCAATTTCATTTCACCCCTCAGCTTGGCTCCTGGAGTCCCTCAGAGTCAGGACCTGAGCCCTACCCTTCTCGTTAGCCCCTCCCTTGCGCGCAGCTTGGCTCCTGCAGTTTCTCATTTATGACAAGTCTAGTTATACGACTGATCGTATCTTTTATTTTTGAACTCAGTGCCAACTGTGGTTAACCATTACCGTGATGGAAGGATATTTTGGGGAGACTTTTGATACTTTGCCAGGCGATGACTATACCTGGTTACAAGCCTTTATATTAATACCACAATATCATATTGTAAACCTCATATGTGGGTGGTTCTATGAAATGAACAGAAACTGTGTCAATGTCTCCAACTAGCGAGTTTGGTCAATGTGCAACATTTCACACCAAAAATTAATTCTTGGCAAGTTTTACGTTTGGGTTTCTCTATGGTTCAGAAATTAAAAATCAAAAGATTTTGGACTGTGAGACTAAATGATGAAGCACTCAGGAACCATGCTACTTTTGACTTTAAAAAGTATGTATCAAAACTTGTGAAGATTTTGAAATCCTATGCAGACCCCCCCTCCTGACTGAAACTCAGTCAAAATAAGCTTAAGATTTATCCGGCCTGAAGATTAGATCTAGTCAGAGTTTTCAAACTTACATAATGAAATATTTTCACTGATTAAAGTGTTGCTCACACAATTCTCTCAACTAATGCTTTTAAAACATATTTTTACCAACAATTAGGGTATTTTCATAATTTTTTTTTTAATGGGAGGAAAACCAATTAAATGAGTTATGCGCACAGAACTTTCGAGACATACTTTTTCTGCCTAATAAAGCCCAGCATCAGCGATCTTCCCCAGACATCACAAAACTAATCAGAAGAGACATCAATCCATTGCCCACCAGCATTTCATCACACACTTTTGGATAATTTTAAACTTGTCACCAAATCAACATTGTCCAGATACTGGTCACTCTACAGGTAGTAGGCAGATGATATAAACGTCCCATAGAGAGTCTGGGTTGTATCCCACAGGGATGGATGGCCATCAATAGTGTTGCCATAACATTTCAATGCCAAGGCGCTTGAATTGGCTCGATAGGGACGAATGAATGACTTTCAAGCAGCCCAATTTTTAAGATTCCAAATAAGCGTCCAATACTGGATATTTGGGAAGTTTTATCCGAATTTAAAATATAAATCATGTAATTGGGCAGAAAAAGCAGTAGACTTAAACATTGCCGGCACTTGATGGGAAGTTACTGACTGATCAGAAGTGGTAAAAAAACTCACTGTTTTTGCAATCACAAGCTCAAAACCTTTATAATTCGGCTAAATTGAAAGGAAAATGCATCAAATTACTGCCGCCGCCTGACACTTGCATAGTAGCCCAATTTTATTAAAGTAGCAGCAAGGTTAATTGGCAAGTGGTTGCCAAGTAGCCCAATTGTGCGCCTAATGTGCAGTGTTAGCATCACTGGCCATCAAGGAAACAGTAGCTGATATATGATGGCTGTTTGAAATGATTACAATCAATCAAAAATTGTCAAAATTGACAAATTCTTGATTGCCAAGTGTCTTAATGTGAGTCATTTGATAGGGTTACAAAGAACCAAGGGCCAAATTTGAAGAAAAAATATTTGATTTGCTAAAAAAAACCCGCTAAGATGATATCGACTACTTAAAGTACAAAAAGGCTAACTGCATGGGCCATCTGGTGCATAAAAGGTTTAACCACCTTTGTTTAACCTCAGCAGTTTAACCAAATATTTGTGCACCAATCAGTTGATATAGAAATGCATGAAGTTAACAGAAGCCGGGACATGTACTGATCTTAATAAGTTGTCACATATTGGAAATTAGAAGTAATTGTTTATCAGGTTTGTGTACTGTCTTGATGTGAATCAGTGAGTGTTACCCCGGAGTGTTACATCCCTTAACAGTAATTGACCTGGATCAATCAAAAGTAATGAAGCTGACCAAAGGTATTAATGTACATACTATAATTGAACAAATTAGGCCTATTAATTTCAGGGGTAATAGCGGTGAGGACCCGGGGTGAGGATAAATCTGGGGGTGGAACTTAGTTGAAAGAGGGTACCCCGGGGATGTGCGGCAGCTTTGGGTGCATTTTCAGGATTTTTTGGTATAACTCTGCAGATGCAGAAAAAAAATCTGTTGTTATTAAGCAAATTTTAAGAAAAACATTTCCAGAATTGGGCAAATTTACTGTATTTTTAACCAGAAATAGTACATATTTTTCATCAAATTCCGGGGCATGATTTCAGAATCCCCCAGGTGAACATCCCTAACTATCCAATACAAAATGAAGTACCCCCCTTCCATTGATCAGACAGGTACATTTGTCCAAACATTAATAGCTTTAGATTTATATGTATCCCCAGGCCTGCAAAATATGTTTTCTGGCAAGAGATACATTTCCCTTCAACTTAACAAGATTTCCCACCATTATGTATCTCCAGAAAAGCAAAATTTCTCTATAAATGACCAAATTTCAAATGATTGCCAAATTACCTATTTTTTCCAGGCCTGCATATCCCTAGATCTGGTAATGTCACCATGGTAACAACTGAACTGAGTTTCTGTCTGTTGACAGGTAACATATTTCATATCCGTAAATGACTGACATGTTGAAATCTTATTACTTATCTGATATATTTGTTTTTTATAAGTCGTTTATCCAGAATGTTGAAGATATGATCCCCTCCCTGGATTTGTGAGTACATATATGTGATATAAGGAAGAGAATACCTTCTCGCATATTATAGCGTACCTGCATTTTCCCTCACAGCAATGTCCAAAAGAACTCTTGATGTTTCGTATGTATAGGTATTCAGCCCAACAATCTGAAATCAAAATTTGGAAGATCATGGAGTGTAATACAACAATTGCAAGCATTAGATAGTACTGTGATACACATCTTTACGAAGGAGAAGGGGAGACTTGGGCATGACAGTGTATACAATTTCATACATGTAACAATAATTTTCATAACAACCCTCTAACAAGTGTCTTCTACATATTGTACCAACAAAATGAATCCCTAAACAATAACATTATGTCAAAAGTTTGCTCCACAAACATTTACAACAGAAACCCAATTAGACTAAATGAACATTTCTTCATATACACACAGCCAAATTAAAAAGTCCCCACTAATTAGATCCCCATTTAATTAGAGTCTGATGAGTAGTATGGCAAAATAATTTATATAATAATTTTCTATACACTTTCCTTCGAAGGTTGATACCAAATTTGATATCAAAAGTTTAAAAGTGGAAATTCGTGCAATTTAAAAAATGACATAGGGAGTTGTATCACGCGGGGGAGCCAAGAATTACATCCCCTGAATAGGCCGGCAGGTTAATCGATAATAAACCACCTCTTCTCAACATCAACACATTTACACGCATCTGAGAGGTCTAATTTCATTGTCATTAAAGGTTTACCCAAGCATGTCAAAATGCAAATCAAATACCCTGCTTATTTAATTGTGCACAGGCAAGTGTACAATGATTCCTGTACGGGTTGCTTCGGGTCACATAATAAAGCTGATACCATACATTTGCTTTTGCATGGCCTATTCGTAATTTGTCGATTTTAAAATTGCACAAATTTCAAACAACGTTTCCTATGCACACGATGATTAAACTTTTGATATCAAATTTTGTATCAACCTTCGAAGGAAAGTGTATAGAAAATTATTATATAAATTATTTTGCCATAAACTCATCAGAATCTGATTAAATGAGGGTGGAACTAGTGGCGACTTTTTAATTTGGCTGTGTTTATATTAAGGGAACAGATAGCAACATTTGCACAGTATACACAGGGTTGTTCACCTGCTTGAATTCAACTCTCTGGTTAGGTTTCATGTCAAAATCAAATCTACACACTCACAATGAACTCACCTCCAACTCTAAATTCCCTACATTATCATTACTTGGTGTTCCATACACATAACCTACACCCTCTGAAGGATCAGTCTGTCTGTAGTTCAACCAACCTGGCAAGCCTGGTTTGCCAATTAGGGAAGGCTTGAAAACAATTGGATGGGCGGAAGCTGAAACATAATAAAATGTAGATAATGGTAATGATATAGCTGCTATTCATGGTTACCTGTTACATGGGACATCTGGGTTTTAAAGTAGGCGATTTCAAAGAGCATAACATGGAAAAGTCCATCAGTGTGGGAGGCTGGAGCACCAATAGTACACAGAAAATTAATCAGGATGCATTTCAATTAATGAATTCTGATTCTATTTAAATTATAAAATACACAAGTTAGTGCCCGTAATTTGGCTTTACATGTATGAAAAAAACATTATAAACAATATTTCAGTGCAGTGGTTGTAGTCCTTGCCCCTATAATATACATATCTTACTTCTCATCAATGCGCTATAATTTTTGAGAAAAATGCAAAAATAGGCACAAAATTGGCCAGGGGTGTAGTACCCCCTTAAACAGCTGCTTTTCAATAGTCAGAAGGTGCAAAATCAGCAAATACAGTAAGATCATACAAACCTGGTGAATACTTATCAAAATAGTTGTCCTTGTTCAATGTATGATGGAACAATAAATCTACAGAAGCCTCTTCACATAGAACGCATTGTAGTAGATGAACTACAATCAACCAAGGTGTCGCTGAAAAACAAAGGAATGTGGTACAATATAAAATTTAAAACCTCAATTTAATCAACTCATAGGTAGATCACAAGTCTTTTTGTAGTAGTCTATGATACTCCTCTATGTGGTTTATCCCTTATAATCTTTTTTTTTCTTGATATACGCGATGTATAATTAAAATACGCGCTCATCAAAGGTTTACTGCATTTGACTATAGTACAAGTTTAGTTTGTATGTGTGTAGATTGCAAACATAATGGGCGAAGTATGAATGAAGGGTATTAGAGTCCCAGGTTCAAGCCCCGGTCATTCCAACATCATGAGGCTTTTTCATGATAATCATAAATAAATTATGGATGTGCACTTGATTTATTATTTACGATCCATGCTCGCTTTTGCAGGTTTTCTCTGGGATCTCTGGAGTTCTGTTTCCTCCTGCTTTCAATGTTTCCTGCTTTTAGTTGCAATGCAATATGCCATTTGAAAACTTTAATCTTTATAGGCCCTAGCAAATCTTTAACTTTCACTTTCATGGCCCAGGCCAATCAAAGGTACACATGATTGTTGTTTTAAATGCAAAACTTACCTTGTTTAAGAATACACATCTTGAATTCTTATTGTTGAGTGGAGTTGTCAAAATTGTTCTGCAGAGTGCAGCAGTGCAGCATGCATTTAATTTTGTTAAATCATGATTGAATGCATCAGCATCACAAGTTACGTCGGCTCTATCAATTAGCTATCATCTCTTGTCCGTCGGACCAATCTTATATATTTCAGGAAAAGCTCATTATATTTCACAAGCTTCCATTGGCAGTGATTGGTGACTTTTCATTGCCAAAATCCAATTCAGCATCAATGTTTACATTTTCATCTGCATCCGAAGTGTCAAATTCAAGTACCCACTCACTCGCACGGCAATGTTGCTAGTATATTGTTCAAAATTTATATTATTTTGATGATATACGTTACCAATTTTCATTCAAATCCATTTGTCTAAAATGGTGTTACTTAAATCTTGTCAATAAAACATTTCAATTTGTAAAATAGAAGCATTTTTGAGGACAATTAGACATTTAATTACTATCATTATTTCAAAAAATAAAAACGACGTTTGTTGACTTGACATGACCTTTTCATGACCCAAGGGGCGATCACACAGGCGATTTCATTTGAATGTAGGAGAGTGTACATATATAATAGACTCGAAGAAAAATCTTTCTTTAGCTTTAACATTCTTACGACTAAATTATATTGCAGAATAGCTAATTAAAGTAGTTAAAAGTGTTTCAAAATAACAGAAAGCAGTTCAATTTTATAAATTTTGGCCATACATCAGTAATAGTTTCTTCTAATCACCTATTTTAGTAATGTAAAAATCCACCTGCTCCTTCATCCATATCAATTATCGGTCCAGTTTCAGAGCAATTGTTGTACAAAACCTGATAAAAGCCAATTGAAAAATGCTAATTTTAATTATTTCATCATCATCTTCTTTTTCCTCCATCTTCCTGGTTTGTGAGAAGACAAATGTTTGTTCTTCTTGCTAATTTAGAGTCAAGAAATTACCATACTGGTCAATAAGCTTCAATAATGCCACCCAAGTTTAAATGTCAATAATTTTTGGTAGACAATTAGCACCTTTTACGCCCAATCAATACTGATCATTGTTTCTGCTGGTACGCGTCTAAACAATTGAATCTTCTTTTTGGGCCATAGTCCTTCTTTCTTTTATTCATCCATTTTTCTTTTCCCTTTTCTTTCCATCTCCGGGCTTTCTTCCTTTTCCTTCTTCCTTTCCTTCCTTCCTTCTTTCCTTCCTTCGTTCTTTCCTTCCTTCCTTCTTTCTTCGTAGAGTTCCTACCTCTGCAGCTCTGTCTCTCTATATAGGCCTATGCATATCTTTCTTCAGTTTCTTTCTTCTTTCTTCCCTTTACTTGTAATTCTTTCTTTCTTGAATTTTTCTTTCTTTCCTAGCCTAGTTCGTTCAGGCTTTCTTTCATACTTTCTTTCATTCAGGCTTTCTTTCTTTCAGGCTTTCTTCCTATCTATCTTTCTTTCTTCAAGTTTATTTCTTCTTTCATTCCTTCCTTGGGCCCGCTTCATTCATTCATTCCTTTCTTCCTTCATTCATTCCTTCCTTCAATCCAAAAGCTGGTTTGTTGGGTTTCATTTTGGGACCAAGTACCAATGATTTTCATCTAAACATAGGCCTACCTTTCTTAAACGTCTTTTGGTGAAGCATTTCATAGACTTATAGGACAAACTTTATCACTAGGATTTAGAACTGCCCCAAAATATAACTGTAGGAATGGCAATGTGATTTGCTCTGAGGCGCCCTTCTAGTGCGTTTGCATCGTTGTAATATGGGGGGGGGGAAGTGGGGCAAATTGGTCCACCTAATGTCCCATTTTGCCCCACCAGATTTTACTCGGCTATAATATTAATACCCGACAACTTGCGACAAGTAAAGTGACCACTACAAAACAAAATAACCAAGAGACTTACGTTTCACAAAAATTGGTGCCCGTCAGCCTCCAGCTTCATTATTTTATTAAGGTGTCTTTAAGGCGTCCCATTTTACCCCACTGCAAAATTTTTCTGTAATTGAAGCTGGGGTAAAATGGGACAGCTGGGGTAAAATGGGACGCCATTGATTTACTATGGGACTTTTTTGTTGGGGCAAGATGGGACAGTGCGAGTTAGCACACAGTAAATCAATGGCGTCCCATTTTACCCCAATTTGGAATATTTCTAAAAGAAAGCTTTTCTTATAATTTTCGAAGAAAAAAGTTACAATTTTTGTCTTATTTAATTGAAAGGGTGGCTTAGAAGTTATTTTTTAGTTTGAGAAACACTAATCCGGGCCATTGATTCAGATATTGAGCCACAAGTCGTGACCTCTGCTTAGACATGACAAAAAAATGGAATACTTATTTTGATGTGTTAAGCCCTCAGAAGTTCCTGTTTAATGAAGAATGGTACTTTTAAACGGTTGGAAATATAAATAGACATTATATCAAAGTTCTTTTGTTGCAAAAATGGGCAAAATGTGACTATTTTAAGGTATAAAAGTATTTCCGAAATCACTGTCCCAAATTACCCCGTGTCCCAATTTGCCCCAAGTTACCCTACCAAAAATACACTGTGAAATATTTAGTATGAAGACTTGATGAAGTGCTTTAATTACATTAAAATTTCAGAGCTTTCCTATAATTATCCCGGGAAACCTTCTTAAAAGTTACTATAAGTATAATATCATGATATTATGTCATATTTTTTTGGTAAAGAAAAATAAAATTTAAATTTGACCGAAATCATATTATTATGGCTTTAATTTAACTAAATAGCTTTTGATCTTTTCAAGAAGTCAAGCCATGACAGAGCACGATGAATAACTGAATACTGACAACATGTTTTGCCTTTAGTTATTAAATGAAAGCCTAGGCTGCAAGCTGATCTTCAATCTCCTGTTCATGTTGACACGATGGTTGCGATATCACCTTGAGGTGTATATTATAGGTCATTTTCAAAAGTATAAAAAGTCCCAAAAATCAGGTTTTTACGCTTCTTTGGGGGGGGGGGGCGTCAAAAAAGGTCAAAATTTTGACAAGAATGTCCTCCACATTCATGTTAAAAGGTCCACTTTTTCAAAATCCACAAACTCCCCTCCCCCCAGAAAAACCTGCAAGTTGGTGAAAATTTGAGTATACGTTTAATCAACTTCATTAGGCTACATGGACAACTCTCTGCAACTTTGAAAAAAGTGTAGAGGAGCATAGACATGTACCTTTATGTGAAATTTTGAGCAATTTTATTAACGCATTTTTGCCATTTTTGCCAATGCCAACTTTGGTCATTTTCCAAATTGACATGATGGGATTTTGGCCTTCAAATCAACATAGGAGAACATCAGTCAGCCGTTTTTGGCACCATTTTGGGGGGGGACACCGTGGTGTTTAAAGCATTGAGGTAGGGTACATTCAGCGAAGATATGGGCCTAGCCTATATTATTGCAAAGCAATCGGTAACTTTTTGCGGCTTCGCCGTCGGTCAAGTTTAACTTTTGTCACTGAGGAGTAGCTCTGATCTCTTACCTAAGAATGAGACACTGTAGGCCGCCCGTTGTCTACTGGCTCTGAAAGAGCCGTTCACTGAAGACTGCCCTTGTCAACAGAGAACATGCAGACCGGTCTGCTTGTTCTCTGTTGACAAGGGGCAGTCTTCAGTGAACGGCTCTTTTCAGAGCCACCAAACCTTTTACATTTACAGATAGGAGCTGATAGGCGAGGTCTGCTTGTTCTCATGCTACTAAGTATATATTTCACACTCTATTTTTGGTAACCCCGTACGATGCAAACGCATTAAGATCTTCTAAAAAAAATTAAGGGCGTCTCTACACTCTAAGAAATAAAGGTTCTATAGAACCTTTTTTTGTCCTCTCAGAAGAACCCTCCTTCTTGAACCTCTGAAAAAGGTTCTTTAATTTTTGAGTACCCTTAAAAGTTCTCTAAAGAACCGAAAACGGTTCTGTATCACGTTTTTGGAGCCATTTTCGATGGTTTTGGAACCACTTTTGGATCTATAGAGAACCTCCAAGGGTTCTCCTGAGAGGACAACTTAAGAACCTTTTGAGAACCTTTATTTCTTAGAGTGCAAGAGCAAATCGCGCATTATTCTCTGCTTGTTCATGTCCTGAAGAAGTCAGAGCTACTCCTGACGAAAGCTTGACAGTTCTAAACTTGTCCGACGGCGAACCCGCTAAAAACTTACCAATTGTTATGAACTCTCGTCGTAAAAACTATCCCACAATTTATTGCAAAGAGTTTGAGTAGGCCCTACTTTAACATAATGTAAAAGCTAACCATATAATACACTATTGGAAGAACTACTAAATTAGCTTTGAAATATTACGGGGAAAATTGGATAGGCCTACCTCATACGCGTACGGTATGTCTTGTTTCAAAATGAAGTCATATTGAAGGGGCCCAAGATCAAGATCAATAGTTCTCCTATATGAATCCATGGCAACGTTGTAAATTTTTCCAAAAATATAGCATTTCTACTAAAATATCGATTAAATAATCCTCACACGACATTTTAATCTAAAAATCCAAGCAAAATTTAGACCTACTTGGGCGGGCTAACTAGTCCTTCTTCGCTAAATGAACATTATTTTATTTTTTGAAGACTATATAGGTCTTATCAGAGAAGATGTAATGAAGCTGGTCTTATTAAAGCGAGATACCCGGGGACTATTATAGGCCCACCCTATGTTTGAAGCACAGTCATATTTTGCATAATTATGCTAATTTTGGTGAAAAACAAAAGCTCGATTTACTCCATTGTACACCTAATAATAGTAGGCCCACACAAGCCTGAATTAGCTGCCGTAGTGCACGTTAGAATATGACCGTTGCTAGGTCAATTGGATCACGCTTTCTTTGTTACGAACCACTGATCGAAATGATCGCAACACAAAGCCTATAAATGGCATATAAAAATTCGGAACAAGTGTATGAGCCCAGGCTTGGAGCAGTAACCAATGTGCACTATACGACAGCGAATAAAAACAGAGTTAACAGCGCCCTCACTGACCACTGTCTCATAGTGCATGCATACTACTTTTGATGCAAGCCTATAACATTTTCACAAAAACGCTCACAAATTAAACGAACATTTTGTTTTTCATTAAAAAAAGTTGCACATTGTGTTTACTAAACATACAGGTACATGTAGGCCTATATGTCATGCAATAAGACATTATCCTTTGAATTATAAAATTTGTGTTTGATGGAATTTGAACTGTATTGGATTTTAACTACTCCTGATTCCAGAAAAATTATATCCCTTTTGGAATTAAATTATCTTGATTTGCCAAATTAATCATAGCTAAATCCTAACCCTTTAATCACAAAATTCTAAGAATTGGCACAAGTCTAAGCATTAAAAATCGTAAGTAGGCCTATAGGCTAAGAGCTGGCTTATACCGGTAATTTGAATATTTTATGTTAATTTTGATAATTGGTTATGAAAAAGATTCGAAAATGTGTTTTCCAAAAATTAGGATGCATAACTTGAAATTATTCTTTGGACAATTCTTTAGGCTTGATTGTCACAGCTTACGAAAAGGCCCTAAAACGCATGTGGGCATTAGCGCCAATCCGGCTTCAATGTGAGTGGGGGGGGGGGGGGGACAACCCGCCTTGGATTGCCAAAAAGTGGCTGAAAAGAACAAAAATGAAACATTCCGCCGAAAGGTTGGGGGGCACATCCCTCTGTCCCCTGATCGGATACCCATGATTGGCCGCGTGCCCCCGTGCCGGTCATGTCCCAATGGGCTATTCCAGAAAATAAATGCACACCCCCTATAGAGGAGTAACTTTTTAGTCAAGGAAATGTCTGGATTTCCAAGTCTGCTTTATGAAAACGACTGGAATTCCAGTTGCCAATGTTGCTTGAAAAAGCTTGGAAATTAAATAAAAGAGAAATCGCGGAAATGTCTAAAATGAGCTCTCAAATTCAGGATTTCGGACTTTGGGCTATTTTTCTGCTGGATTTTTTCGCCTTCGGACACTTTAAAAGTCTGGATTTCCAACAGTCAGGACTGGACAAAAAGTCTGGATATCCGAACTCCTCTATAGGGGGTGTGCATCTATTTTCTGGAATAGCCCAATGACACATTGACACTACGCCAAATTATGTCAGTAGCTTATTGGGGGGGGGGGGCTTATTGGGTCATCATATGGGGCACAGTGTCTTCGACCCTATATCTTCATGGCAGGAATCGCCATGGTAGGTTAAATCCACAGCCACGATTAGCCATTTGGTTCAAACCTTTAAAGCTCTTTTAAACTAATAATTAGTCGAGGGACATAACTAAGGCTACTCACAATAGCCGGGTAATCGATCTTGGTTGTGCGTGATTAAGCTTGTATACCCCATTGAGGTCAATGGTCATCGACTTTTATACTGCCTACAGTGAGTGCAGCTGTACTACACGCTGCACGCTGTAGTCCATAACAGGACCAACGCAATATAAAATGGTCAAATTTTGAGTTCAAAGCGCACGGCCAATTTTCAAAGCGCATTCTAGCGACTATCATATCTGTTCAACACGTATTTCCAAGTTTATGAGACCAAATCTGGTTTCTTGAGAAAAAATCATGACGGGAGATATTCATCATTTTCTAACCCGGTATCAGAAGATTTTCGTCTGATATCAAAATCGTGCATAGCAATTCACGTGTATCGATCCCGTGTATTCATTTTAGTGTCCCTTCTGCACCAAATAATTATTAGCCAGGCAGTGTCGGTGTGTGGGGGTACCGACCATGATTGGGGGCACCAGGTCTGACGGAGGGGGAAGGGACCCCGGGAAGGGACAAACCATTTTCCGGCGATTTTCCAATGAGATTTTTTATGAGGGCACGTGCCCCCCTGCACCTATGACGCTACGCCTGCAACAAGCTGTACGGTACATTTCTAATATTTTTTACTTTAGGTCTTTGGGGTGGATAAAAGTAAATCCTTCCCAAGCCTTTCGGCCCATTGGGCGGCGCCTTTTTTTAAGGCGTAGCTAGGGGTGGGCAGGGTGGGCGACTCGCCCACCCTGGAAAAATCTGGGGGAAAATTTTGGAGCGAGAAGGGGAAAAAGAGAAAGGAAAGGGGAAAGAAAAAAAGAAATGAAGGGAAAAAGGAAGGGAAAAAGAAAGGAAAGAAGGGGAAAGGAAAGGAACTAAGAGAAAAGGAAAAGGGAATGGGGAAAGAAAGGGTCAAGAGGGAAGGAAAACCAACAGAGAGGAAACCTAAATAAATAAAAAAGAGGGAAATGAAAAAAACAAAAGGGAAGCATAAGAGAGATGGGGGGAAGGAATAGGGAAAAGGGAACGAAAGAGGGGAAAAGAGGAAAAAAAACAACAACTTGCATGCGTATTATGGGGAAGCAATTCATGCACAGGGGAAAGGAGTGTATAGGGAAGAAATTGAAGAATATGAAGAAGGACAGGGAATTTAAGGAAGGGAACGGAAAGCGATTTGAGGGGAAGTAATTTAAGTGAGTGTAATGGAAGGGGGAGGAATGAGAGAAAAGGGAAGAAATTGAAGAATATGAAGAAGACGGAAAGAGAAAGAATGGAAACTTAAGGAACAGAAGGGGAATGGAAGGGGAAGGAATGAAAGAAAGGGGAAGAAATTGAAGAATGTAAAGAAGAAGGAAAGTGAACGAAGGGGAGGAGGGGGAAATAATTTAAGTGAATGTAATAGCTGAGACGAAAATACCTTAGGTATTTTCGTCTCAGGTAATAGTGAATGTAACAACTTGTTAAACCAACTCAAGAATATTAGTATTGTTTTATTGTATTCTTCTTATATACATTGTAAATTCATTTTTGTTTCCTTTCAGATATTAATTCTAAAATCAAATTTTTTACATGCCAACATTTTCACATAAAACATTACAAATGTATGCAAGTAGGCTTCTCCTCATGGTATAAAAATGCCCAAAACCCATTACCCATTAGGGGCCCTAAAGCGGGCCCTTTCAGATAATTTTAAAATTAACACTTTACATTTTTACATGCCAAAATATTTTCACATAAAAATGTCACAAATGTATGCAAGGAGGCTTCTCCTCATGGTATAAAAATGTCCAAAACTCACGAGCTTCCGGGGGCTTCGCCCCCCCCCCCGAACCCCCACCAGGGACCCTAAAGCGGGCCCCTGGATCCCACGCCATGGTGGTCGCCAGGGGCGTAACCAGACCTGACCTTCCGGGGGGGCAAGATTGAAAAATTCCCCAATTTTTGACCAAAAGTAGTAGTATTTATGTGCGCATCGCGAGCGGCTTGCCGCGAAGTGATAAACGGGTGGGGTCCAGGGGCAAAGCCCCGGCGGGGGTCAGGGGGGCGGAGCCCCCTGAAGCTCATGGTTTTGGGCATATTAGAAGCTAAAAATCCAGTGTTCAGAGTAGTATAGATCTTCTTCCTCTTTCTTTCCTTTTCTCTTCTCCTTCCCTTTTCTCTTTTCCCTTCCCCTTTTTCTTCCCTCTTTTTCTTTTCTTCTTTCCCTTTCTCTTCTTCCCTCTTTTTCCCCTTTTTCTCTTCTCCTTCCCATTTTTCTTCCCTCTTTTCTCTCCTTCCCCTTTTCCCCTTCCCAATTTTTTGCTCTTCTTCCCAGTTTTTTTGTGTCCGGGGGGCAGGGGGGGGCAGGGGGGCATGGAGAGGCACAGACTGGGCAGGCATTATGCACTAAATACATTTCACACCAACAAACTCATGGGCCCCAAATAACACATAGGCTCCAGAAGATTTTTAATATTGGGGGGGCAAAGTTTTTGTCTGCTCCGAGGTGCGAAAAAATTGCTAAATGGGGTGGGTGCGAGGGGGGCATCCCCCTCCTGCGCGATGCATAGATTTTTACATGAATTGTACCTTACATTTTGAATTATACCTAAAATTATGAATTTTATCCTAAAATGATGAATTTTACCATAAAATTATGAATTTTATCCTAAAATTATGAATTTTATCCTAAAATTATGAATTTTATCCTAAAATTATGAATTTTATCCTAAAATGATGAATTTTACCTTAAAATTATGAATTTTATCCTAAAATGATGAATTTTACCTTAAAATTATGAATTTTATCCTAAAATTATGAATTTTACCATAAAATTATGAATTTGACCTCAGATTATTGGGGCGGGGTACTTGGGCCCCCCCTCACCAAAGGGCCGCCCCCAGGCCCCCCAGTTCCGGAGCCACTGTAAGTGTAACAGATTTGTCACATTCCAAACTTGTCCTTATTTTTTAAACTGTTAATTTAATATGTAGGCCTGCTTATACTAAACCAAACTATTTGCAAGTTTGTAAACAATTTTAATATAAAGTTTGAACGCCTTAGTGAATTTTGAGCAATTTATTGCTTTGTTTTGCCAGCCAACTTTGTCATTTGTGTCCTTTCTCATTTTTACTCTCTTTCTTCCAGTTCTTTCACCTTTGTTGTCTTTTTTTTTTCCCCTTTCTTTCTGTCCTTAATGTTCCCTCTATTCCAAAATGGTTTTATATACCTGTCTCGATATTCTTCCTCTCTCTCTCTTCTTCTTTGAAATTCTCCTTTAAAATGTTTTGGTTTATTATACCCTGAAAAGTGCACGTGTGATTCATGTTCGTCGCTATGACTCATTTTGGGCGGATTCATTATACACTTGGGTGCTTTTCTAGCAACGCTCCCTGTTTCACACAAGATGGTGGGCAACACAATGCGGAAGGCTGAATAGCACAAACAGTGTTACAGTACTAACACATAAACTCTACGACTCAGAGCCCTAGTTTTTCCTGTTTGCACTACAGTACTATTACGGAACTGATAAGCTTCTACGGATAATTCTTGGATTTTTACTTGGATATATAATTAGCAGTTTTCCCGATTTTAAGCTTTTCTGCGTCACGGGTAAGGTTGCATTGATTAGGCGTGCCAAGTTGGTGATAAGACACACGTATCATTTGAGCACTCATTCAATCATTCATCGCAGACATGGGTGTACAATGATTTTACATGTGCTATTTATAATGTAGTAAGCTTATAAACATATTATCACTTTGCCTGTAGAAATAATAGACTTTCAAGGATACAAGATATGCATTTGATTTGGCTATATGTTTGCAAGATGGACACCCAAGAAATAGGTTGATTTTTTCCCACTGCAGTACATGCATCATCTTTCACACCATGGCCAATTGACCATGATGGTGATGTATGTTTTTATTTTACACTCTTTATACTTGGGCAAGTATTGAATCAAAAACCATAATTAGTACTTTTAAAGTATTTTTGCTTCAGATCCAAATATGCACTATATCAAATAAGCCCAATCGCCATTGTGACTTCCGGTTTTTGAGAGCACTTTTAGGACACTTTGACCTCTGACATTTCGGGAAAATTACTCGTAATTATTATTTATTTTTTATTATTCTAATAATGTTACAATTAAAAATATTTAAATAATTAATTTATATAACAAATATATTTTTTTGATTTGTTTTTATTCAAGTAAAACTTTTTTGATTATATTTTGTATACATGTACAAAAAACAATTTCCGTGAAAGGTCAAAGGACAAAGTGTCCTAAAAATGCAAAAACTATCCCACAATGCATTGCAAACTTCTAATGCCGATTTGGCTTATTATAAACCAGCTGGCAGAGCTGAGATATATGAAAACATTTGCAATTTTGAAACACACCTGTTAATTTCTCCTTGGAATTTTCCCAGGACAAGTTTCACGCTATAATCAAATTAACTAATTCTTGGCCAAACTGGAACACTGTTAATGCTAGTGGCTCCGCGATAAACACACGCGAATATAGCGCGGTACAGAAGAAAGTATGTATACACGTGTCTTACACTGTGTACACGCTTAGTACACTACATGGACGCAACGCGCATGTTCCAGTTTGGCGAAGAATGACTTAATTTGATTATACACATGGTGACCAGAGATTGTCAAAACATACCCAAAACAGGATTTGCCCCTTTGAGCAAAATATGCCCCTAAACAGTTCCATTTTATAGTCACAATTTGTTCAGCGCGTATTCATTGACATATGCGTACTGAACCAATCGGACGGAGGCGCATAGCAACAATGGGACTGATCGATTTTAAGCCCTAGCCTAGGTAATTCCTTGTAAAATGTAGGATTTAATTTGATTTAAATTGGATGAATTGAAGTGTTTATAAGAATGAGAAAAGTATTGTTTTTAGCTGCTGTCATGCATCTACCGTCTACATCACTTACAGGGGCGACATTATTTTTTGGCATGAAACAACAATTGGCTTCAGCTTGTTGTTTTACTTAAAATAATGATGTCGCCTGTGTGATATGAGACGATAGATACATGTACACAACAGTGGCTAAAAACAATAACTTTATTCTCTAATTGCCAAAAATGACAACGCTGATCTATGCTTGCTGCTTCCTTCGCTTGCTATTTGAGGGGGTGCTGCTGCTTTTTAGCTTGAAAATGACACCTTGCTTATCAGAGTAAAAATGTTTTATTCAGGCAAACAAGCTTAGAATTCTTTTTATTTTCTTTATATTTTCTCATCTTCTTTCATTGTTATCTGCTAATGAAGCCAGCCGGGAAGTGGTTGGTTTTGATGTGATGGGTCACATATGCTTGGCTGCCCTCACCTCAGCGACCAACTGAAAAAATTAGAAATCTTGGGTCTTTGTTTTGTTTGTTTTTTTCAATCATTTTTTTTTAAAGAAACCTAAAATTATGACAATATCAGGGACATTTTATATTTTAGGCCTTTTTACATGGCAGGAAAAAGTGGGCAATACGGGAAGCTCATTGCCGGGAAATTTTTGGTTCTTGACCAAAAAAATTTGGTAAAACTGGAGGAAATTCTGGATTGCTTGCAGGGAAAAAAACATTTTTTCAGCCTCGCTACATTTGTTATATATTCATTCACTTTCTTCATTAAATGCATATATTTAGTTAAAAACAAGGAAGTATTTCAAAAATTCAGTCCAAAAATGCACAATGTTTTACCTTAAAATGTTCTAGCATTTGTCAATATCAGCCTTTTCAAAATGGAAAAATGGAGGTAGAGTGCTAGCCCATTTGATTTATAAAAAACAAAAAGGATCAACCTACCGACCCTGCAAATTTATCTTTGAAGGGCAACCAAATTTATTTTTTTGGCCTTATTTGAGGACTCCAAATTCCTGATTTAATTTATTTAATTTAAGGGCTTTCTAAATGTGTCCTACGTTTTTTACAATGATTACTAGATCCAAAGGAGTGGCATATACCGTATATAATATAAAAATGTCAATTAATAATTTCTGGGCAAAAAATATTTCCGTCAGTACAGTAAATGGGTTACAGGTTTGATGCACCGCCATTTTGTATCCTTGTTCCAGGCATCTAAATCCTGTAAAAGTTGCCTTTTTTTGGACTTTTTGATCAGTTTGTCACCAAAAAGTAGACTTCTTGTCAAATTTATTTCACTTGTCAAATATCCTGACATCTGTTGAATGTCAGTGGAGCTGGCGGCGCCAGGAATTTTTTCCAGGGGGGGGGGATTGAGGGGTCAGAGTGAATTTCAAAATTACCGCAAAAGGTAAAATTTTTGTAATTTTGGGTTTTACTGGGGGGACAATGGGGAGAGTATTTCCCCCTCAGCAAAACAGCAACACATTGTACATGAATGAAAAAAAAACACTTCCCATTGGGTTGTCTATAACTTAGGGAGGCTAGTTAGTTACTAGTAGGCCTACCGGTAGTACATCTTTTAGATCAAACCCCATCAAACAATTATTGGAAAAAATTTCAGACCATAATGTGTTCCATTGATTCTATTGACTTCATCAGGACATATCTGGAGAATTACCATACAGTTGAGTTCTAACATCAAACAGACTAGCTGTGTACAGTTACCGCTAATCCTATTTATGACATTGAATCAATACAGCCTATATATTTTTGCAGTGTACTGGAGTATGTGAGTGCAGTCAATTGTCATAATGAGATTGGAACAATAACAAATGATACAATAGAAAGGTCATTATCAGGTCACATTTCCAGGTGATTATGAGGGTAACCTTGTGTACTGCCAACAGTCCATCCTGCAGTAGATAAATAATTACCATGGTTATTGTAGCATTATTGCATCTGTCTCTATCCAAAGGTAGAGGATCTCTGGTTCAACAGCAGCGTTCGAAATTTTGGTTGTCCGGTTGCCCGGGACAACTAAAAAAGTCGCCGGACAACCAAAAATACTGATTCGGTTGTCCGCCGGACAACCATAAATCTAGCCAAAAGTCACATTTGTAGGCCTACAGACAACTAAAAACTTAGACGGACAACCAGAAATTGTAATCTGGTTGTCCGTGGGACAACCATTTATTTTTCCTAAATTCGAACACTGTTCAACAGGGAATACATGGGGGAGGTGAGGGGTTTGGAGTAAGGAAACAGGTCTGACAGGGTAGTGTACTATAAAAAAATTATTAAATTTGTGTACATCGTGGAACATACTCTTTGCGTGGCTGTGCGTAGTAAGCTGTTGTACACAGATAACCTTGCTAATATGGACGCATAGAGTAGCGTTGCATGATTAGTCGCGGAGTAACAAGCGTAGTTGAATGTTCCATGATGTACACGAATTTAATAATTTTTCTATAGTGGATATGATTTTTTCAGTTGGTACACAATTTCCAAAATGTGGATTTTCCTAAATATTTGGACCTTCTAATCTTAGAAAATATGTTTACCTTTTTTGTCAAGGGGGGGGCATTGCACACAATATTAAAAAAAATTGTATGCCTTATCATTTATAATGACAATTTTTAATCTACCAGTCTGATATAAATGTCATGGATGTCGTATCCTTTACAGTTCTAGAGGCTAAGTTCACTGACCTATAATGTAAATTAGAAGTACAATATCAATTCAAGGTTCCAAGTTGGGATTTTGTACTTTTGCCCTGTGGGATGAGAAAGTGAAAGGCCTCCATGGCATCCAAATTAGTGCCTTCGGGAAGGTGCATACTTTAGTCAACAGGTAAAATAAACGCCATTCTTGGGGTCACAGGTAGACAAAATAAACTTTGGATACATGTCACATAGTGTAAATGTAAAAATTTTAAGTTAGGGATTAAGTCGGTATCAATGAAAAAAGGAATTGCAGGCTTATGTACTGTATTTCGAGTGACTTGGCTTTTCAAGGGAAATAGAAATTTAAGTGTGTGGGAATCCATGCAGAACATGGCATAGGACTGTCTGAACTTATTTTCTGTGAACTTGTTTTAAACAGCTACTTGTGTGGCTTTATCTTGGGCATACATTTAAGAGAATACATAGGCTACCTACCACTAAATAAGTTTCAGAGATAGTGACAGATTCTGACAATTAATTTTATTTTGCCTGCGATGTCAAAAATGATACTTGAATGACGATAAATATAAAACGAAAGAAGAAAAAGTAAAGAAAAGTGAATGAATTTTTTGAAAATTAAGTATTCATGACTGCTATATTTATATTTTCAAATACTGCATAAAATAGAGTATGTTTATCAGGCACCTCACATTACCATGATTTTATTCTTGTACATTTGTATACAATTTTTACAAGTTTACACATTTACACCGTTTTTACACGTATATTATTTGTATACATGTGCATCCAACCCCACCCACCACACCCTACACAAAATTATGGATGTTATGCTTGGTAATTTGGTGATTGTTAATTGATATATTTTTTGCAACATGAAGAATATTATTGTATAATAAAGTTTATGTTTTTATTGTTTTATATTTATTTTGTAAAGGGCCTCGATCTTACGAAGTGATGTAATATAATAAATGATATATATACATGTACTAATAAAACATTGATTATATTATAATGCCAAAAATTGCTTGCCCCCCCCCCCCCCTCCTCTTTACCTACCATATTATTACTTGCACTCACTGTACTAGGTCTGTAGCTATTGGACTTGCCCAAAATGTCTTGCTCCCTAATTTTACCCTCCACATGGACATGGGGCACATGAAACTTATTGTATAGCCCTTACAAATGTGGCGGGTGCTATTGGGTAGCATTACGTCACAATATTACTTATTAAAAGATTCAGCCAGCCATTGTGTGTCAACAGCCACTGTTTTCTTAGAGCTTCAATCCCTCACCACACATACATCAGTTAATTAATTATTAATCTAGAGTCTACTAGGTGTGTTCCCTCATGATCTCTTGTACCTGGCATTGACACATGTATGTATGTACTTTTAGCACTTAGTGCCTTGAATTTTCATCTTCACTTGGAAAATCAGTAGGCCTACATGATGAAAAGAGAGCAGATTTTTTTTGCTTAAAGGGGAATATTTGGACACCTTAGTTTTCAGCCTTAAATTTTAAACTGCTAAACCTGGTTGTTAATCATGTTAATTCCCATTGTAATCAGTTCAGGAGGTTTGAAGAGAGAGAGAGAAAAAAAAATCCCTTTAAAAGGGAAAGCCAGCTTCAATGTAGAAGATTTGGCGGTTCACTATCTGCCCTCCATGACCTTAGAAAATTTCATCATTCGACGAAGATAAGTTAATCTTGATTTTACTAATTATGATCGAACGAATTCATTGCCCTATGAAAATTAATGAAGCTATTAACGCCCGGCTATTATTAAAGCCGGCGAGGGTCACTTGTCACATGATCACTTTCCTTTGTCGAACGAAGCGAGCATACACATTACAAAATTAACTTTGTCGAATGAAGAATTCCTTCGTCAAAACCTTTTTAGCTTTGTTGAACGAAGCAGTTTTAATCTTCGTCGAAGGAAGAAAAGTGCGTACATATTAGGAAAAAATGATTTTTAATCTTCGGTCGAGGTTCGTCGAAAGAAGAAAATTTTCTAATATGAACAGGGTCCATGAGCATTACACATAGCCTTGAGCAATTTTGAGATTTGAGTCTGTATTCTTTGGGTATAATCTCTTTGTAAGGATACATTAAAAAAATCATATAATTGATTTTCCCAGGCCTTCTGAAAAAAAAACCAATTCAGGATACTTCACCGGTAAAGTTTAGAAAAATACGAACAAAATTGTCCATTTCCTTGAGTGTATTTCCTGTAAGATCTTAAAATAGGTTGAATTAGTATAAAAATAAGTTAAAATATAGCCTATAGAAATTTGTAGAAGGAAATGCTAAAGGCTGACCCCGACTGAATTTCAATGCAGGTACATACATGTAGGCAAATTGCTTTGAGTCTCACACCTTTCTGGCTCAGTTAGTTAAAGTTAAGAATAACAAAAGATCATATCATGGGTTCAGTGTTAAAGTTGGCAAAGTTATAAGTCACAGAAATAGAATTAATTCATGAATATTTCCTTCTTAAAATCATGTTTCATAAACAGCCAGAGAACATCCTCATTTCCTTCCGACCTTAATCTGTAATGGAGACTTTGGAAGACACCCCTAAAGGCTGAAATTAAGTAGGATTATGATACAATATTCGATTTACATGGGTGATTTCACTTGAAGATGTGTTGCAGTATGGGCTGGAGTAGAATTTCATTAGTTGTACAAAATGTAGTTGTGACCACTGCAGGGCTCAAAATACACAGGGGCCAGGCCTTGAAATATGGTGAGGATCCGAGAATCCATTTTCGCAGATTTAGATAAAACTGATTTGTGTGAATCTGTTGATTCTCATAGATTTTTGGAGACTATATTGACTGCACAAGATTATCATAAATGCTATTACCAGAATTCTCTCAATGTGTAACGAATTTCTACCTTTGGGGCTACAGGGCAATAAGGTCCCCTAGAACTAGTTCCTCTCGCTGAGGAGTGAGGGTGTGCACAAACATGAAGTGGCATTGGTGTGCACAGAATGTCAGAGAGGGCCTGTCAAGGTACCCTCCCTGCACTGAAATTGCTTAGCCCCCTCCCCTTGAATTTCACAAAATGCATAGCCCTTTTTAAAAATATTTGTCAATGCAATGGCAAAATTTACCCAAAAGGGCCACTTACAAATGTATGATAAAATATATTTAAGGTGGTACTACACCCCTGGCCAATTTTGTGCCCATTTTTGCATTTTTCTCAAAAATTATAGCAAATTGGTGACAAGTAAGATATGTATATATCTCAAAAATGAGGGAAAACCAATATTTGATCAATAAATCAATAACTACTTGTCTTGAGCCACTGAAATTTTAGTGTAGTAACTGAATTCCTTGCCCCTATAATATACATAACTTTTGTTACCAGTGTTTTAATAGTTTTTGAGAAAAATGCAAAAATAGTCACAAATTTATCAAGGGGTGTAGTACCCTCCTAATAAAAGAGCTTGCATAATTTTAAAAAAAAACCCTAAATTTTGAGCTATTTAGATCTATGTGTTCTGTACGTACAGTGTATATTGTACAATACATGTTAGGATCTGCTCATGAGGACTATACTGTCAAATGTGTCATTCATTATGCACTTATTGCTTAACGTAATTAGAATAATTGGCTCATAATATAGTAATTTCCCAATTTAAGATTTAATAATAGGTCTATTGTATATATTTTATAATATTTTTGTGGATAGACAGCCTGCAAATGGCAATTTAGTTAATAGGCATGCTGTGAATGATCTCATAATGTCTTTACATGATCAAAATTACAAATTGTTCTAATTTATCAATTGGAAAGTGTGAACTTGTCATTCTATGCCACATCAGGAAGTTTTTGGACTTGCCATGTAATTAATGGCCATGCCATGGCAATTGATCTCATAATCAAATTGTTCTATTTATCAATTTATGTTACATGTAGAAGTGTGAACTTGTGAATAGGTGAATGTAGTCAGTAGATAGTGTAGAGAACTCGCTAGCTATAGCTGTGGCCACATTGTCGGATGTACGCCCAGCTGAACTTGATCGGCTCAAGTTGCTGGCAGTAGTGTAGCGGTAGGCACTGTCAGGAGTAGTGCCAGTGTGAACGATGGTCAGAGTGAGTTACGTCCAATGATTTACTCCTGACAAAAGTAAGGAGTAGCGATCTAGTTTTAATCTCTGCCAAGCGTATGTTGCAATGTGAATGCTGCTACACACGGCAAGTTTTACCTGTTTTTGGTTGAAACTAAGAAATTATATTTTGTGTGGTTGAAGAAGGTCACGAAAACACCTTGCCATGTAATTAGTAGCCATGCCATCCATGGCAATTGATCTCATAAAATGGTGTAATGATTTATAATCAAATTGTTCAATTTATCAATTTATGCTGGAAGTGTGAACTTGTGAATAGGTGTATGTGAATGTAGAAGTAGATGGTGAAAGAGAATGTAGCTGTATACATTGGTGTATACACACCTGGCGGAACTTGGTCAGCTCAAGTTGCTGGGAGTAGCGTAGCGGTATGTGCTGCCAGGAGTAGTGGCATTAGAGGCAGTGTGAGCAATAAGTTACGCCAGGCGTACCGCCAAGCGTATGTTGCAATGTGAATGCTGCTATACCCGGCACCCGGTGTAAGTTTTACCTTTTTTGGTTGGAACTAAGAAATTATATTTCGTGTTGTTGAAAAAGGTCACAGAAACACTGGAGGTGGCAGCCAATGTTTATGCCGACCAGAAAGTAATTCTTGGTGGAACTGGCTGGTGTAGTGCTAGAAGTAGGCTAGTTGAGGAGGGGTTGTGCCATGTGGACATGTGGAAGGAGTAGGGAAAATATTTGTGGAAGTTTTATCAATGTTAGCATACATGTATAAGTTTACGCCGTGTGACAACTCAAAATGAACACGACTTATGATGGATATATCAGGAAGTTTTTGAACTCACCAGGCCATACCTAATGCTTTGTCCTTTTAATGGGTAATATTTTCATAACATTCCGATACTTAATGAAATAGATGTTATGTACACACATAAATACAGTATTCACTCATGGTTAGATAATGTACATGTGATAGTACTGGTAATTTATTTTGATTTGATATTTTGTGGGAAAGTACCTGTTCATACATGTACCAGAATCCTGTTGGTTAAATGAGTCAATGAAAAATGTAGAGACCGAAATATAGTAATTGGTACAATATTTAGTCCTAGTGAAGTACTTCCTCCCATTTCCTGTACCCTGTCAAATCTAGATTGGTCATGGTCTTGTCAAAATTAAGTGGCCTACATCACAGATCTGTGCCTACGTATATAGATACATGTACTTTAAACACAGACCTTAGAAAGAAGTGTGTTTATACTCCCCTTCTATTAAATGCCCCCATCTTTTTTTTTTCTTTCATTTTCCTCGAAAATTCACTTCTATATGTGACATGATCGAGGGGAATGAGTCACATGTCGGCCCAGGTCGAAAATGAGTTTTACACATGTTTCTAAAGAAGACATTTAGAGCTTTCAGAAACTGAAAACCCCATGTTGATACGACTTTTCTTTTTGAAGTTACGCCAATTTATCAATCGCTGAAAACAATATAAAACAAAAGAATTTTAACACTTTCTTTGCCAATATCTCAAAATCAATATTAACGACATCCGACTCATTTCCCTTGATCGTGTCACATATGCCCCTTTTCGAAATTGCAATGCTCAGGGGCATTTTAACAGAATTTACGGTATGAGAAATGGTTGTAACATAAGGGTCCACATGCATAAACGACAGCCAGTGGAAAAAACACTGACAATTCAGGATGTGAACCTGGGACCTTCAGGATTATCAAGGCTGAATTGCCTAACATGCTTAATATGGTCTCTTGTATTTAAATGATGGTCAATCAAGTTGTGGTCTGCCGAAGTGGATGATTTCATTGCTGAAATTTGTATTGGTAAATGAAAATTAGAATTAGTCTAGATCAAGCTGGTAAAAAGGACTGCAATCCTACATGCATGATATTAAAGAAAGAGATCATTGAAGCAAGACCTGATATTAAGTGTACCATGGTGGAATTTATGATGACTGTTTGTAGTCTGTACCCTGGAGCCTGTAGAGGGTGTACACCGGCGTGTCCGGGATCTTTTCCTGCGGGAGGTCATAGGGGCTCTCAGAGTTATGTGCTGGGGGCTTCAGCACCCAAAGCCCCCCTGGACATGCCACTGATGTAAACTGATTTATATTCTGAATGTGGGTGAAGTTACTGTAAAACTGCCCAAATAACTTGTATTGGGTGCTGTTTGGAAGAATTGGGCTACTAGAGAGGCACTCACCATGGCCTGACAAGTGGCTGAAATGTTTTTTGCAACACTGGACAGTAGGCATCATTGTACACTGTATGTGGCTGATGAGCATTAAAGTACATACATGTACACGGTGCACAAAATGTTACATAACTCTGTAAACAGAAATACTATAGATAGTACTTAATTATCAACAAGGTCAATGAGAAACATAAAGAGTTCTGCAGATGGAGAATATTATCTTTATCAATTGAATATGATACCAAATATCACTTCATACATGTATGAATAGCTCTGAAAACCCCATCATAATTAGACTTACGGTTCCAGAGATATGGCCACTTTAGTGTTGCTCAGAACAGTAAAATACAAAAAGTTGAATACTATTATTGGCTATATCTCAAAATCAATATTCCCGACATCCAACTCATTTTGCTTGATCACATCACATGATATAGTCTTTCAACAAGGCTTTTCCTGGAGCACCGTGGTGGGGCGCCGACGCTTGGCAGCTTGCAGTCGACCGCTCGCCCCCTAGGATCGCAAGGTCTTTGACAAAGACTAGCACAAATATTTAGTTTTTCCATTTTGTTATGGGATAATCAAACATAGATTTGTTAAATTTAACAGGTTGAGTTGCAATATGACAAAATCACGCACCAAACCTCAAAATTTTACTCCATGTTCAATATATGTAAGGGCTTTTATGATGATACACATATGTAAGCGGCCTACATTCGTGCTTATTAAATGGCAATAAATGTGAGTCGTGACTTTGATGAGTTCATCAATGATGTTGTTATCAATCAAACAAACTGTACATCAATTACTGTCAATTTTGAGTTTGATTTGGATTTATGGTGGATACATCAGGGTATGTCTATGATGATACATTCATATACCAGAGCTCAAAATACATTTTTGATTGCAACACAAGGACCATTTTGAACAGAATTTTGGAAACCATGTATTTACTTTTTGTCATTGACAAAATATTTTTGAACAGAATTTTGGAAACCATGTATTTCCTTTTTGTCATTGACAAAATATTTTTAAAGCACTTTTTAAAATATTTTTAAAGGTGCTTTTTGTCGAGGGGGAATAAAGAAGGAAGGAAGAAAGAAAGAAGAAGAGGAAACATTTTTTCTTTTTGCAGTTTTGAACCGCAGACCCCTGGGGTGCCAGACCATGTTTTATAGTGGACCTTGGTTTGGTAAACTTGTTGTATGTTCGCATGATGACGCAATCAGATAATATGGGATACTTGCACCTGTACTTCAAGTTCGTTGCTTTGTGTAAGTTTTTTAGGGTTAGGTAGTCCTGCAATATTTGATTCGACTGTTCATCATCTCTCAAATGAAGTGAATCATAATCTGTACTTAAGTAAAAAAGATGTTAAGGGCGAAGTCTTTTGACCTTCCCAATTGATTTGAATATTATATTTGTGCTTGCATAGTATTTACAGTACACACTACGCAGTGATATATTAATAGTGAAATATTAGTGATATTATAACATAAGTTATCTACCTTTATTGACATTGCACTCATCCGTAGTGGATTACTCATAAAGATGCAATGTAAAGTTCAGTTCACGACTGATTCAAAAATATTGTAATGTTAAAACCATACCTGGCTTGAGTTTTATTGGCATGGATCTGCCCTACATGTATAACTGCGGACATTGTTACGAAGCATTTTCTTGTGTGTGTCAGGGATTGATATATCGCCATATACACACACCGACTGCTCAGTGTCAATTGCTGCCTTGTGAATATTTGGCAATTACACAAAAGAGTATTGTACTCATCTACACATGGCAGCTACACATGGCAGCTATTGCACTTACTCACTTCTGGCACTGAGCAGTCGAAGTACCATTAACCGGTTGATTAAAAAGAAAAAACACAGATCTTGCTCACTCCCCCACACCCACCTCACTCACACACGTGTTACCATCAAACAAGTACCTTGCATTATTATCTAAGTGCGGAATTTTTGTGGGTTTTCAATCGCCATATAGAGGACATTTTCTGACCATTTTTGTGCAAAATTTTAGTACACACAAATGACATAATAGTGCAGGACAACCAATGAATGTATGCGCCTAGTATTAATCGGTAGGGAATTTATTGTCAAATGTATTTTTAAAGTGTTTTTAGTCTATATTGCATCATAAATTTGGAACTGAGGAAGATTTCTGCATTTGGAGGTGTGTTTTCATATATGATCATTCATGATGGAGGGAAAAACACAGAGTAACACCCCCCACCACAGAGGGGGAAAATACCCCCACCACAAAGAGACACACAATCAGGACAGTCTCACAACATTTTCAACAGTCACCTCCTTGTCCGTGCATGTACTGTGATTTTGCCAATGTCAGACTTTTACTGCGGAAAGCGGTATGATGTATCAGCCAATGACAAGCCTTGATATGCAGAGTTCCTGCCCACAATGCGATATGCGTATTGCATAACAAAGAATATTGATTACGCTCCCAACTGTATCTATTGTTATGCAAAATGCTTATTGCATTGTGGGAAGGAATTTCGGCACAAATTGACTTCCGGTAGAGAAACCCTAAATCCGCGTATTGTGTCCACTTGTCTGGAATGCATCACACACCGCTCAGTGGCAAGCGGCATGATAGTGTGAAATGAACGTTACATGTATAATATCGAACTGATGATAGTGTGTCACTCGACAATCATGGTCAACAAAATTCACCTACATTTTGAAAGCAATAAAACGGGGCTATGAATAGTCACACCAAGTCAATTGAATTTGTATTGAAATTGACAATTTACAGTATCTGTGAATTGAGAGAAACAAATGGCTACTCAAGTGTGTGTACTCAGGGATTGCTTCATTGAAGTCAAATGCACAAAAGAATCACGTCAGGGCACTGGTCTCTTCGTTTTATATCGCCTGACAACAAGATAAGATGGGCAGGGTTGCCAAAATATCTCATCCCATTTGCGGGTTGCAAAATTGAAATGTCGCACAAATTGACAAAATCTGCCCAAAATAACTAGCCGGAAATAAATTCTTTTCTGATCATTAACTCCGAAATCACCCAAAGGTCCTGAAGTTGCTGTGGTCATTTATAAGTGGCAGTATGATAGTTATGACTTCATTGTTGTCTAATTGGGCTACCAAATTGCAGGTCTTGGCAACACTGAAGATACATTGTAGATACTTGGAAGTGTCCAGGTCAAAGTCCTCTGTCAAGGGGGAAGGAACTATGGTCAAATGAATTTGTTGTAATTTTTATACAAGTACAGATTTGTTGTCAAATTTTGCTCTAGATACATGTACATGTATAAAGTTGGGATCTATGACAGAAAGTGAATTTCTTTTAATAATCAAATCAGCAATATGAATAATGCCCATTTTACGGATTGACAAAATAAGTGGACTGTAAAATTGGGAATAAAAAATGATGTAATTTCTTGTAATCCAGGGTGTTATCTTGTAGAGCTAAGCTTATAAAGCTTCTTATCATTATCATGGTCTATAGAAATCAAAATCTAAAAGGTAAATTAAGTCATTCAGTGTGTTCATCCACAGATATTCTCTAACAGGCATTTTGTTGGACAGTTTTAGATTTGTACCTTTATTGTGGGTGGCAAAGGAAGAGGTTTCAAAATTTGGCCAATTCTTCCTAGAAATTCTTGCAAAAATTATGAGAACACCAAAGTAAATTATGATATTTAACAATTGACATCGCACCGTTGATGGGCTATAAATAATGTCGACATTTTCATATTATGTATTGCTTGTTTGCAAGGCAGTAAAAAGTCATCAAATTGGTTGGAAAATCCTGTGTTTTTTATTGTTTTTGAGAGGTTCAGCTGACCATATCTCAAAATTAGCTCTGCAGATGCCATAATATTATTTAAAAAAACCACCCAAAAAACAACAACAGCAGCAATAAACAAACAAGAAGAGTCCTTAAAAAGGACAAGCTCACGGCTAGGGAGTGAGGTAAAGCAATTGTGAATGATATGAAGTAGGACGTGAATGTTAGGAATAACATTAGTGGGAGGTGCCGCATTTAGCGTTAGCTTTGGATATTTAATCGTTTTCTTTATTTTTCACCCGTGTAAGTCGGGTCGAAAATAAAGAAAAATAACTTACCCTCCACCCACCCTCTTGATAGTTGCATCCCCCTCCACCACTTGCCTGGAAAATATCGTGGCAATACCACTGTTCATTTCATGCCACCAATTTTTCATCTAAAAAGTGAATACAAAATGTGGCTGTGAACCAAGGTAAATAGAAATATTATAATAGAAATATTAAAAAAAGATACTTCTTTTTGCCATGTAATAGTATCTGTTGCTCGCAGTGACCGGAAAGTGGTTAGCCGCCTAAACTGGATTGCTACTAGAGTTAAGGTGGTATTGGATGCATTTTCTAGAAATTAGAAAATGCTTTGAGCATGTTTTAAACAGATTAATTGAGTAGAGTAAAGTACACTGATCAATATGCCTTTTGTTTGAACAAATCGGACATACGGTTTCCAAAATACATCAATTTATATTTTCTTTGTATCCTATTGTTTTTGTCAATAATCAATATAGTTAATGAGCTAAAAGGACTGGAAAGGCTCATTAATATGTAATTTTGCCAATATTTTGCTAAAAACCAATGCATAAATGTTCAGGGTACTTTTATTTTGCATACTTTTTCCCTGAAACTTGGTCAAAGTGTTTCTAATATGTACTAATGTATTATATAGTGAAGCCGCCCTCTAATTTGCATATTTGCATAATTAATGAGCTAATTTGCATAAATGCTAATTAATTATGCAAATATGCAAATTAGGGGCGGCTTCACTATATAATACATTAGAACATATTAGAAACACTTTGACCAAGTTTCAGGGCAAAATTATGCAAAATAAAAGTACCCTGAACATTTATGCATGGATTTGTAGCAAAATATTGGCAAAAATTATATGTAAATGAGCTTCTCCAGTCATTTTAGCTCATTAACTCATTGATTATTGATAAAAACAATATGATACAAAGAAAATATAAATTGATATATTTTGATAACCGTATGTCCGATTGACTCCAAACAAAAGGCATATTGATCAGTGTACTTTGCTCTACTCAATTAATCTGTTTAAAACATGTTTAGAGCACTTTTATAATGCCTCCATAACCACCTTAAACAGAGGGCCACAAGTAGGTCCTTTCTCCTTACTTGCACTTGTTTATGGCCACCACATGAATTCTTTATTTTGCATTGATAAAATCACTTACATGAACATAAAGTATGCTTAACATGTCCTGATATTAAAGTACTGTATCAGGATATGGAACTGCCATACATAATTTTGTGTCTGAAGCAAACGCTCATATTGCATAAAAACATCAACAACAACAACAACAACACATTACAAAAATATACTACTCTGGAACACTCACAGGACAAATTGTGGAGTGGACTCAAAAGATTTTTGGAAATGTGACCGACATTTTTGTACAAAAATAAATAATAGAATAAAAAGATGAGGGTCTTCTCTAATCGAATTATTCAACAAATTTTTCTTATTTTACAGTTTTACTATGTCTTTGTGTTAATTGCAATTAAAGCAGAAAAAATGTAGCTTTTGAATTTTATTATCCACCAGTATTTAAATGTTAGATGGTTTAATGGTTTCAACCCGAGGAAATCACCTCGTAAAATATGTACATTATGTAATCTCAAAAATATGTGAAAAATTAAATCACTTAAAAAATCTCTTAAACAGTCTCTGTCGTTAATCGAAGCATGCAAAATAACAAATTTCCTTCTCCGAGGAGTAGATAATTTTGTATATTATGTGATTATTATTCATTAGTAAAATGGGTCACATCGAAGTGGGTTCATCGCAAGGTGTTATAGATAGCTCTTAAACGCATCTACTCGGTCTTGGTGTATGTTTTTTTATCATAAAAAGTTGAATCTTCATTTTTTTGTTGCCTGGTTGTTATTTTTGATCAATAATTTAAATTATAAGCAGAAAAATGAGTGCATTTTGTTATGTTAGCCTAGATTTTAGTGTGAACTCTCTAGGTGGTGTACTTTTACCAATTATGTCAGTAAAGTATAGATCAAATTTCATTCCACTGTTAATGTAATATTGTAGGTTAAATTTTTGGTTGAAATTGGCTTTTTTATATGTATTTGTTTGTTTTTAAACAGTACTCATTCCTGAAAGGGGAAGTCTGCAAGCGGTTGATTTCTCACCCATATATTTTGGCCTGTACATTGCGTAGGTGTGGTGCACAGACCAGCTGTAAAGACTACATGAACACATGCTTGTGTGCATAGATCTGCCATCGGTAGGCATACATTACATTAGCAGGCTGTGTTAGATTTGTTAATTAATTGCCAATTAAACAAGGCCTGTGATTAGGCAAATAGTGCAATTATAAAACCTATCCATGTTATACAACATGTGGCAGTTTGCTATATTCTCTGCAGATATCTTTTTCTTCTGTCTGTGATTTGACAGATCAGATATGTGGTGTAAGCATAGGGAAAATACACAATTTTTGAGAGCAAAATGGGCACACCAGTTTTCGAAAATGCGCAATTTGCATTTATTCCCCAAAATGCATGAATTTTCTCCCCAAAAAATTTGAATTAGCAATATTTAAAAATATTTTTGAAAATTTTACTTTTTTTCTTCTTTAACTTACAATTTTTTTTGCGACAGTCTATTTTCTATATTTTTAAAATTTCAACCCCTTACATTTCTGTAACATGAGTATTGTAATAAAGGTACCAATTTCTCATAGGATTTTTTCTTTTTATTATTTGGAAGACTTAAATTTCATCTTCGTCATACTCGTAGCAATTGCAATAATAATGTAGAATTTGAAGAGTTTCAATTTATAATATTTTTCACAGTTGTACTTGAAGGATGTGAAGTATTCTGTTAGCATGATAATACTCTGGTGGTATGGATGTATCAAGTTGGTTTCAAATATTTATCTCATTATTAAGTGATATGTGATACAATTGTTGGATTCGGCTCATAAGATATGCATAAACTATAGCAGGTCTGTTTTATCATCTGAAAAGATTAAATATTTTTCAAAGAAAAATATAATACTGTTAAAGTGTAAATTTGTGTGGTACGTTTAATTTCATGGCTTCATGTTCACTTCCATGCATCTATCGCAAAATTAACAATCGCAAAATTAACAACGTGCGAACATATACCTTTTGTGTATGTGTGTGGAAGCTTAAAATATAAAGCAAATGAAACAGTTCAAAATTGAGAAAGAATAAAATATTAAGACACAAAAAACACACTTTATTTTCATTACCCCCCATTCAATAATCACACTTAACACCTTACTTTTCAAGCATTTTAAATTAAGTTTACATGAACATTAACAAAGTTCTTTTTCTTGAAACATAAAAATAGAACTGTATTTCACGAATTTAGTGAGGAGTCTGTATTTTGCAAATATACCCACAAATTAAAAAAAATGCATTTTGACAGATTTGGTACTAAAAGTAGTTCTTGTAAAATTTACAAAACTATTTGTTGTTACAATAAAGGCCCAAGTGTTTTGATAATATCAGTCTATGAAATTTAAAATGCTGCAATTTGTGCCTTTATTGTTACTCTAAGCCACTACAATATGCATCTCTCTCTTTTCAGAACTTGAGAACAGTTGTTGCAAAATATCCATTTTTATCGCTGTTGAAAATAAAAATTGACCTCAGCAGACAATTTAAAATTTGTCCTGCGGTAATGGTGATTCTAGAGCAGCACATCAAGCAACTTACTATAAAACTGGATTTATTTCATTTTACAGGGATAATTTTCATTACATGTGGTAATGTGAGACTTCTCTGTCCTCTATGGAGCAATGGAACATTTTGCTTTTAAGAGAAACACAAATATTTTATACTCTTACTCATTTCCTAAACTCATTTTCAAGATTTTTTTCCTGTTATTTAAAATGATATAACTATTATAATATAGTAACTATTGAACTAGAAAGTGTAAATTTTTACACTTGTAAAAAATGGCAGTGCTATTAGTACTTGGATGGTAGAGCTGTTAAAATGAGTCAGAAATTTTGGTTCTAAAAGCACGAAAATGATGGTTTTTGGTGATGAAATGACCCAAACAATAAGTCCCTTGAGACGGTATGATCTGTGAGAAGGCAGAATGATAGTAAAGTGAGCGTGGATGATTCACACTTGCCATTACGCAGAAGCACAATTGCTAAACACCCCAATTTAGTAGCCCAATTGGGGGACTTTTGTCAAGATTTGCCCTGTGACTATTGAGTTTCCTGCACTAAAAACCAATTAAGGAAAAATTGGGTGATTTTTCGACATTGGGCTCAGTAATTTTCATAAATAGTTTCCTGTCTCATAGAAACCAGTGGTTAAGACACAGATTGGGTGATTTCAACAGCGATTTGGGCTTATTTTTGCTGGCATCACTGCACAGAAGCAAGAAGCAGGCAGATGGTATAGTATGCACTACTTGCAGGCTCCTCACTGGTTTGGGGTTAATTTCTTTGATTATCAGAAACATGATCAGAGGATGAGTTAACAAAATTAAAAATGATGAAAAAAAGCAAGCAGCAGGGAAAAATTGTGTTAAAGATTTGATCAGGCAAGACGATCCATATGTCGGAACTTCTGATGTAATGTAGCAATTTGCTTTCAAAGTATTTTGTTCTTTTGTTTTCAGTAAATTGTGAAAATTGTCATATTTTTAGAGCATAAGTCCAATTAAGATGCAATTTATGTGTGATGTCTGCTTTGGCAACATTTGAGGGGTAAAAATAATGCGTAAAAGTATATTAGACATAGTAGGAGAAACAAAGAAACTAATAGATGTGCATGCAAGCATGGAAGAAAATACTATGTACTACTAGTACCTGGTTTTTACAGTTGAACATTTTATTTATTGGGTATTTGTCAGATATTAAAACTTATAATTAAATGCCCAAAAAATGATTTTCATATAATGCATGTACTCATGTACTTCCAACTGTAAAGGGAAAAAGAACAACAAAACTTGTTACAAATCTTCAGAGCAGTTACATCTACTGAAGATGCAGGTTGATCCGGTGAAAGCGCTCCAGTGAGTGTACCAAATTTGAGTAGCGTTGAAGTATAATTTTGCTTTCTATAGTTACAAATGACAATGATTATTTGATCTGCAGCTAGTGTTTTTTTTTTAACTGTCATAGTGATACATTGTAAGCAATGGCAGGTGATTGTTCATATAGTGTGTTAATTCAATTAAAACTTATTACCCACTTGAACACCTAGCTATAGAGATAGGTGTGTATCTATCTGTGATAGGAAGGCCATTGAATGTTAGCTTTATTGTCTTATTCACACATGGTTGCATAATTTGGAAGCTTGTATTTGCTTATGCATTAAAAACAATGTGACCGTTGAATGCTAGAAGGTAGTAAGTACTAAGGAACAACAAACGACATGCTTGAATGCTTATGTTATGGTACAATTACCGAATAGGGTGTAACTTGTTAGACTGGAGTCCAGCCCTCATTTACGGAGTTTAGGGGTAGGGTTTATGGTCGTGGTAGGGTAGTCTTGTAATAAGACTAGAATTAGAGTTGCACTCTATTCGGCAATCGCTTGATTCGCTCCTATGTTATTTATTGAATCACATCTTTTTAGATTGCCAAATCGAAATGCTATGAAAATGTATTGTATTGTTCGGTTACCCATTGTTATTTATGTACAATTATGTATCAGTTTTAATGAAATAAAATCTTTTTGTTTGATGCTAAAAATATCTTCTGATGAATTTAAGTGCAAATGTTATTGACACATAAAATGTGCATTATATTTTTTTGTTTCCCTTGGAGTGTGAGCAACCATCCAGGTGGTGAATCAAATAATAATATTGCAGATTCAAATAATAATAATAAGTACCAATAATTGTGAAGAGTTATTAAAAGAAATCAACCACACAAATAGATAACCAACAAACAAACAAACAAACACACAGATAGACAAACAAATAAATCTTTTACTTGTATATGGTTTGAGGAGGAGGGGTGCAACACAATCATTTTATGTTTTACTTGATCCTGCAAACAACAGCCATTAATTGGATACTATTTTGAAGAAGTGGACTCTAGACTTACGAGGTGTCTAAATGGGGATGAGCCCCCTCAAGGTTGACAAATTTTCAAAATGAAGCCCTGGCCATTAATGAAGTCATTTGGTGCACCATATTTTCCCAATGTGATTAACTTAAAGGTAAATTTGTGCGGTGAGATGGAAATTGGAAATTTTGTTTTGAGTTGGGGATGGGGGGGGGGTGTATCTTCCCCATCACCCCTCCAGTTGGGGATGGGAAGAGGGGCATCTTCCCCCCATCACCACTCCTCTACTGGGTTAGGACTTGCTTTTAAGGTTTGACTTACATGTATAGTTGTGATTTAAAATTAACATTTGAACTGCCAGCTGACATACATGTAGTTACCAAAATATTTCACACAAGGTGTAGAAGACCAATGTGCAACAGCAATAACCTGAATCATGACCATATCCTCCGGAATTAATGATTTGCCAAGTTACTCTGTATATGGTGCATTGGGCATGTTAGGGGAGATGGTCAAGATTTGTGGTCTGTTAAGATCTAAGCTATTGCTATGTAACTCCCACTCCCACAAAATTAGGGAAATATTGTCTGTGGTGAATAGTGGTTATTGTGCCATTGTCTGGCAGAAGGAAATTGCAAGCAGAACATGATGTCTTTTTTCCATAGTAAATGCAATCTACGTGATGATCTGCTGCATGCAAAATGGGTGTATCTGATTGGGAAGCTAAGTAGGAGGTACTGTCTATATACATGTTTGTACATCACACCACTATATTCCATTGCATTGCATAGCATTTCATACTGCACAATTGAACAAAGTTGATTTTTTTATTGACAGTCTTTTGATTCACTGATATCTATGCTGTACATGTATAAAGACTAGATATATGTCAATGTACAATGTATTGTATAACAAGAACTGTCTTTAAAAAAGACAACACCGTGGATGACGATCATGTTTCATTACATTGACAAGTAGGCCTACTTGGAATGCTGTATACAATGTACATGCAATATATATATTACAAAAGCTGAATGAAGTATCGTAGCACAGGTACTCAGTTTAACCATGAAAAGCATTTGATCAATCAAGTGTAATTTTTTCAGAAGCTAAATAGCCAGAAATTCATATAACCAAGCATGGACTGTACTATTAGCATCTTAAAATCAAAATATTTGTTAAGGCTCACCTTTTTCATGGATTTCCTTGTATGGCTTGTACTATAGCAGAGGAAAGTATCATCATAAGGGATGTAAATATGGAGTAAACCCTTTTTGCTTCACAAAAGGTTTGCGGTCGGATTAAGTCTTGTGTTAAATGTGGATGTCATCTATGGCTTTATGTACAACCTCCCTAGGGGTGTTGAGTCTCACAACGCACACACTCCAAGACCTGTATTATGATGGCGAGGTGCGCAATTGATTACGTTTATTGACGATTTCATTACTAGCCAATACCAAATTATGTATTATGGTAAATAACCGTAATGAAATGCTCAGACAAGCTTATCGCAAACAATTTACAAGCGGCATGATCACGGCTGAGTCAGCCTCGTTTGTTTGCGGATAATTGTTCAGACTTTGCCGCCATAGAGTAGGGAGATGAAATTTATATTTATAATGATAAAAATTGATGTCAAGTCTGTTGTATGAGGACAAATCAGAAAGGTAAATGCAAAAAATTTGGAATTACAGGAGCATGAAATTTAATACTGCATGTGAACTTTGATTTTGAAGTGTGGAAATTTGTGAAGGCCTGTAAAAAATGATATCGGAAATGATATAAAATGCCAAAATGGTGATAAATGACATTTTCAACTTTTGAAAATGAAATAATTATATGTTATATGTAATACATAATGAACATATTACACCACACAGATTTGATACTATGGTTTTATATGGTGTGTAAGGCTAGCTTCAGACTCCGTATTATGCGTACAATATTGTATGTACAATATATATTATTTAATCTATTGCCATTCTATTTCCAGTAATGTTTAAGTTCTAACGAATGTTTGATGACGTAAAATCGATAATATATTTCTGCTAGATATTGTATGTAACATATTATCGATTTTTCGTCATCAAACATTCGTTAGAACTTAAACATTACTGAAATAGAATGGCAATAGATTAAATAACGTATATATTGTACATACAATATTAATACGTACAATACTGAGTCTGAAGCCCGCTTAACTCTATACATGCATTGTATCTGAAGAACTTAGTCAAATCATATGTATATATACATATTTTGTGGAAAATGCTAGTTTTTAAACTAGTTTTTAAAAGTGTTCATCCAACTATTAAAATAGTTGGATGAACACAATGATTTCAACAGCAAAATGCAAAAACATGATGGTATTAACACTGGTGCATTCTAAAACATAAAAGAAGACTAACATGTATTACTGTGCATTGACATGGAAGAGATAGCTGATAATTTATGCATAATCTAATTAAACCAGCTTATTTTAAGATACAAATATTCCTGGGGGTGTCAAGACGCAGATGGTCTCTGATGGGAATCTTGTGTTAGAAAAATGATTGAGAAATTAGATTTTAGAGAAACAGTGAACAATTTGGATGGTGTTCCTTAATAATTTTAACAGCATCAGTACATCATGTTAGGAACTATAATTAGTTCGGGTGGGGTTCTTGATGATTATTATACCATTCTTACAACCAAACTTGCATTATAAAGGCACTATTAGTGATGGTGTAAACAAAATAAAATCGGTAGGAATTGATGGATAAATCAATCTTATAAATCACATTGTCATTAGGAGAAAGCAAAGAAAGCAGCAGCATTATTGGTGTATTATACATATGTACTGTATTCATTCCATTAACCACCCATGCCCCTATAAGCGCCCACCCAGCAACTTTACTACACATGATCCCCTATCATTAATATTGTGCAGGATTCAACTACACATGTATCAAACACGGAACTGTCTAAAATCCATATTTTGGGCCATTTGTTGCATATGTGAAGAGTAATGGACCTGGAGGAGCCTTCTTGGCATTAGTGTTTACCTAAGATGTAGGCTATACTCTACTGCCAAAAACATTATATTTCCAATACTTAATATTTTCCTATATTTATTTTATCTTTCAGATCCACCAAAAATGATGAGATAGAAATGGCTGCCACCACCGCCTCAAGGGGGACAAATTCTTCAGTCAAACGTGAGCGCCGCATCTCAGTCGGGCGTGAGATGCAGGTCCACACGACTCCCGGGAGCAATGTCAGCAAACTGCGGCATCTGTTTGAGGCCTCTAAGCCTGCTCCAGCAACACAACCGGCTCCCGTCCGCAGGACAACTAAACCGCCAACTCGCACCATACCAACAACAAATGGTATCGCGAATAAAGCGCCAACAGCTACTACAACTTCTACTACTACTACTACTACCCCAAGCAATACAGCTTACTTGAAGCAAATTACTCCCAAAACACAAGAGTTGAACAGCAACATAAAGAGTAATGTGCCCGAACAACTGAATACATCCATAACAGATAAAAGCGTAGATCCGCATGCACGATTTGCGTTTGCGCTCAAGAAATTTGAGCGAAGTAGTAGTCAAGAGCAGCTGGATGAGCATAGTCCTGAGCACAAGAAACCTAGTCCTCCAACCAGTCCACCCCCTAAAAAGCCTTCTAGTCGTGGTGGGTCAGTATCATCAGATGGTGAAAAGGAAAATAAACCAATCAGAATAGAAGCAACAAGTATAAGTACTACAAGACGTTCGCCCGACTTTAACCCATTCCCTCAACAGTTATCGGGAGGCAGCGGAGGGCGCTTTACATCATCAGGACCCGCTGTTATTACGGATTATCATTCAGAAACAAATAGCAATGAAAGCTCACCCACAAGAGATTTATCTAAGAACAGAAAGAACAATTCGTACAATGCAAATTTGGAGAACGAGAGGCTATCGCCGAAAACCTCGCCGCGCAGATCTCCTCCGCATCTCACGTCTCCGAATCACACAGCCTCTGATATTATTGCCTTGCAAAGAAATGTCGACCTGTCCAGAGAGTTAAATCTTGAACTAGAAGGTAGTGTTGATTCACAGAGTAAAGGCGACAGAAGATCGCCTTCTTCGCCGTTATCTCCGCTATCAAAGCAATTCCCTCACATGGGAAACCACAACCCGAAGTGCACGAAATCCGACGAGGATTCCGTAAACATTCTCAGGAACCTGAAGAGGAAAAAATCACATCCACGGAATCGGAAAGTACATCCATTTCGGACGTGACCGTGGAAGAACGCGAAGTGATAATCTCACCTAAAACTGTTCATGTGGAGGAATGCGCTCCTCCGGCAAGGCTGGATAATATTTCCTCGGAAGATATTGAATTCGCGGATGCAATCCCCGACCCTGACATTCCCGATGAAGACGACGATACATTCCAATCCCAGGAGGATTCCATGGAAGACTTGCAAAAAGAAACACTACTCCAAGAAGCCCTCCGTGGCGTAACTTATAGCGATTCTGATAATAGCCCGCAGAGGGTGATTGTTGGAGGAAGTCGTAGTGCCAAAATGGCTATTGCATTGTCCTTGGATGAAACCATAGTCGACGATGAGGAATACGAAGAAGGTGATGATTCGGAATATACAGATCAAGATATCAGCAAAGCTTTGGAGGATAGTATTGATGACGTGAAATACGAAGATGTCGGGGTCACAGTGAATTCACAACGATTTATTGAGCTATCGGATGTGGGACTTGAGGACGAATCTATGGAAGCCATGGACGAGGAGAATTCTGCAGACGATACTGTGGACACGGATACACAGCCGGTAAGTTTGTTTGAAATTAAGGCTTGTTGATGTTTTCAAAAAACTGAAAAATGAAGAAGGCCAAGTTCATGTTTAGCTTCTCAGTCCACTTCTTTTTTAGGGATTCTGACATATTGGCAATGAATTTGCTTTTGTCCAATAAGCATTTTAAAGCAGGATTTTGGGAAACTAACTTATCTGAACCATCAACTAAAAGATGTTAACTAAAAAAAACCCCAAACACAGTGATTTATAGTGTGTTACGCACAGGCACAACGCCTAGACGTTGATCCACACGCCTCAGCACACTTTCCAACTAGAGCTTCCCCCTCTTCCTCAAAAGACAAAAGCGTATTTCAATTCCCTGAAGTTACAGTTTATTGTTCAAAAACCTTTAGAAGTCCATTTCAGGAAGGTATTATATACTTGACTTTTACTTGCAAGTCAATTTCCCTCCTCCCCCCAACATGTCACAATGTCAAACTGGGTCATATTTTGTGCCCATAGTTACACAATGAAATGATTTGAATTATTGTCAATAGCCACTGCATCAGACCAGTGATATGAGAGTCAGACTTGACTGCCCGGCTGACCTTTTGATAGATGAATGCCGAGTGCATAGGTTGTCTGTGATGAGTATTGATTTAATTAAAACTGCACACTTGTACACACAGCGCTTCCCTTTATTTATTAAAACATCTCCATTTCCTTTTGAAATACACAATTGAAGTTATGGCTTAACCCCATGGCCACTACTGCCCTTCTTATAGGTGTGTCTCTGATTGGTTAATTACATGATATAATCCTCTGAGTAACCAATCAAAATATAGCTTTTAGATCTTGTGGTAATTTTAGGCTTAATCCCCTTCGGCCCTACTTACTATTCTTAACATATTTCTGATTGGTACAAAATATGATACAGCCATCTTTGTAACCAATCAAAACAGTTGTTAGAGGCCAGTAATTCAGCAGATGTCCTAATTAACATTTTTGTTTGATTCTTAAAATATTTAATTATTGAACATTATGATGTTGTAGATACGCTTAAGTGCACTTTATGAAAGGAATGACATTCCTAAGTTTGGGGTGCATTTTCACACTTTATAATGTAATAAAATGTGGATGAACTAGTTATCACTTGAGATTGGAGGAAATGCAGTGTGATGGGATAGGTTTATGGGCTATAAGAGGGACGATTATATAAATCTCTATGAACCTGCGCTCTCATTTCTTAATGGCCTAGTTAAAATACATTTAAAAGCCAGAACTCAAAATTTGACCTCAAGTTGTGAATTATGAGTTTCTATACCCAACATGTTCAAAGGTCATTCTATGGCTGTAGAAGTATATTGGGGTTATGGAACTGTGTCCAGACAGATGAGTATGTCGTAGATGAGAGTGAGAGAAGATTATTGAGACATTTGTAGGAGAAATGGCCATTGACAGGCGCTTGACCTACTAGTCACTTGTGCCAAGTGTGAATGCTAAGTAGGGATGAGCCATGTATGCCAGGCAAGCTTTCACTGCACACAAAAAGTTTCCCTATAGTCGAGGCAATTAAATGTTGGAAAGAAAAATAGTTATTATCATTTTAAACCCTTGGACAATCAGAAATTGCTTTAAAACAGAATCGTTGAGACTTTTTTCAGTAAAATTGCTTCACCAAGTGAACTTGTAAGCACAAAAATTGGTCATTGTTTGCAAATATCTTGTAATTCTTGTAGTTTTACGTTACATGTAGGCATTCATGGCTATCCCCAGCATCACTACTCAGGCTCATGTTAACCTTGGGTTGCAGAATTCAACAGCCTGAATTGTGTGAGAAGAAAAGTGAGATTTTTTTCAGTAAAATTGCTTCACCAAGTGAACTTGTAAGCGTAGTTTTACGTTAGGCATTCATGGCTATCCCCAGCATCAGTGATCACTGCTCAGGCTCATGTTAACCTTTGGTTGCAGAATTCAACAGCCTGAATTGTGTGAGAAGAAAAGGTGTGAGCATACAGAGTGTGAACATTCTCTTCTAAACTCAACATCTCTTAATATTTGAGTGAAAAATAGCCAATTGAACCATAAAATGCAAGATTGAATGTGAAAGAAATAATACATTATTTGCTCCCCTCAGTAAGTGACAAAATGGTCCATTTCCACATGACAGTTTTAGGGGCTTATACGCTGGCGAAGTTACGTAATAATCGGATTAAATACCATAGCAATAGGTGAAAACAATTTTTGAATATACCGCTGCACTGATACTTTCACGCGGTACCTCTGCATTGAACCATATCATGCTGATCACTTGCACCTGTAAGATTAGTATCTTTGAAAAGACCAGTATTGTGTTCAATCTATGATTGCAGACATACACAGGTGATTAGTTCAATCTGTTGTAGTGCAGCGATATGTTCAAAATTGTTTTCACCTATTGCTATGGTAGTTAATCGGATTTATTACGTAACTTCGCCAGCGTATACATAGGTTAATATTTCTATAGAATTATCCAATAACTATAATAGGCCTATAGTCTAAGTACTGTGTCAGTCTATTCCTGACTTAACCCTTTCGCCCTTTCTACTTTCTGACAAATGGAAAGGAAAGAAGGAGGCAATAAAGAGAGAAGATGAACAAAGCAGTTGTTTCTTTTCACCAGATTCGAACCTGAGATCCCTCCTGTACCAAGCACTAGATCGGCGACTGGTAGCCATGGGTATTTTGTAGTATTTTGTCCTGTTAGGGCTAGGATGGGATAGACATGAGTTACTTTAATATTTATACAATATATTTTATGTATGTAAATTACAGATTCTTGTAATATGTCTTATTTTGTTTTTACTACATGGCTTTCGGCTTAACCATTAGCAAGCAATGTTAGCTCATCTATGACACTAACAAAGGTGACAAAATATAGATTTTGAAGATTTTTTTACGATCCTCCGGATGAGCAAATCACTGAATAGGCCTTTAACTAAAGTTCTGTAGGTTATAAAGGATTTCCTACTTTTTGACATGTAATAACAGATTGCATCGGAGGTGCATGGATTATATTATTAACTGATGATAGCTCTGGATGGTGTCCAAGCAGGGAATTTTGTCAGAATATGCTTGTTTTAAACTAAATATTCTTGATAGTTTTCTCAAAAAAGGTGCCATGCGGGTGTCTTTAGCCTTGATAAATATCTCGATCTTGATTTAAATATTCTTCCTACTATTAAGGTAGTAGCAGTTTAAGCACTTTCTGTAATTGGTTGAGGCATGCCATGCCTATTATAATCATTGGAAATGAACTTCAAATTTTAGGGGGTTGAAATCAGGGGTTGAAAATCAGTGCAAAGTGCCCGGGCAAAGTGCACATTTCCGAAATATGGTGAAGGATGGATCAGTCTAGAGATTAGACCCAAACACTAGGATCCACAACATGCTCATGTATCAAGTCACAGTTCTTTAAACCCAATACAGTTGCACATTCATTGAATGTCCTTTGAAAATGTGGGTACACAAACTCATACTCTGCAACTTGAGGTCAAATTTTGCACTATGATTGTTTAATTGAGGTTTTGAACTATGGCATTGGGATGAGGTCATTGTGGTCCATAGTGAAAGAGAACCAACTCCGCCCTGTTTGCAGGGACTGCCTTTTTTAGGAGAGGGAGAGCAATCACTCTCTGAACTGCTCTCCTTATAGAAGAGATTTTAGCTCGCCTTAGTTGACTATTCTCTCCTTACATTCTACAGTAAATGCTCTAAACAGCTCTCCTTGAAGGCTCCAGAAGAGCTATTAATATTAATGCTCTCCTGCAAATTCCAAAAGACAGTCCCTGTGTTTTATTGTCATTCATAAATTAAGTGAAAAAGGTGTGAAAGATTTTTGAGTTCCAAACAAAATTGTCAAATTTTAAAGACAAATTGTGCTGGATAAGTAAAGTTGCAGCTGGAATTTCACTTTAACAAATCCTAATTTCCAGCTAGATTGAACCACAGAATGTAAGGTGTATTAAACTGGGATTGAGACGACAGTGAACTTTTCAACAGGGGGTGGGGAAATTAAATGGAATAGCCCAATGGCCTATTATTAGTATGGGTAGTGCATTGTGGAGCAGGTGGAAGAGTGAACTGTTATTGACAGGATGGGTAAGGCATAGTACATCACATGAACCACTGGCTCACATTAACTTTATTATATTAAACCATAATCGAGTTTACCATGAATTTTTATTAATCTTTAAGAAACAAGAACATGGCGGACTATGTTTGAACTCTATTTATTTTTGTAATGACTTTAAATAAGTATGGTAATAGGTTATTTTTGATATGGTTTGAGATAAGGTGGATGGGGGTGCCTTATTATTTTTTGAAGCCATTCTAAAGTCAATCTATGTTAATAAATGCTTTAATAATTAAAAAATACATTACCTCCTTCATCACCATCACACACACATGTAACTTCCATTGACCACTCCAGATAATATTAGTGTAACCATTTGTTTTACATCTTGTATCACCAAAATATATATTTGGTCACCCTGTTTAAAGGGGCGGTCATATTTTTCTGTTCTGTTTTCTATCCTACATTTCTATCCTACATTGAGGCCTACCATAAAAACAATATGTTTTCAAATTTTGAGTTATAACACAAAAAAATGTATATAACAATGTCCCCTGTTACACACTTGTGGTTACCACAATTCACCACATTTTTGTTCACAACATCTAAAGAAAACATCTTGGGCGTTAAATTTTACCGGTAATGAGACAAAATATGGGCTTTCTTTTGATACCAAAATCTTAGTTTTGATGCCGAAAACATTAGATGAGACTGCCAATCGGGTCACATCCCTTTAAAATATTCATGAAAGTTTTATTTAAAGAAAGGATTTAACATCTGGTGTAAAGCAGCTTTTCTTTGGGAATGAATAATTATTAAAGAGGATAGTATTAGTAACCCACCCAAATACTAAAATATTCAGCGCAGACCACTCCAAGTATTCCATCACTCCAGATATGGTGGGGGGGAAAAGAACGGTGCTCATGTGCAGTTCTGCTTTGCACACATAGCATGTGCCTCATTTATAGTGGTGGCTGATGGTACATGTAGTTTATAAACAGTTAATTGGGACATTTATTTCCCATTAGTTTGAATATTGGATTTTGCATGTCACAGTTGATTTTGGGGTGGTGATGAATGGGAAACAAAAATCAGGATGTTCTCGTTTTTTGTCAGAGTATTGGCAGACTATTTTTACTGTCTTAAATTTGGTTGGGTGTGTGGGAATTTGAAGTGCCCAAACAACTTGTATTGGAATTGAATTATTGGAAAAAAATTAATGTTTTAATAATATGGGAAAAGAAAGTCCCTACCCCATCTCCATCTCCATCTCCATCTCCATCTCCATCTCCATCTCCATCTCCATCTTCATCTTCATCTCCATCTCCATCCCCATCACCATCACCATCTTCTCATCTCCATCCCCATCTCCATCTCACATCCCCATCTCCATCTTCTCATCTCCATCTCCATCTCCATCTCCACCTCCATCTCCATCTCCATCTCCACCTCCATCTTCATCTCCATCTCCATCTCCATCTTCATCTCCATCTCCATCTCACATCTCCATCTTGCATCTCCATCTTCCCATCGCCATCTCCATCTCCATCTTTATCTCCATCCACATCTTGATCCCCATTTCCATTTCCATATTCATCTTTATCTTCATTCCCATCTCCATCACCCATTCACCACCCACTATCTTCATCACTTCTCCTGTATCCATCTCCATCTTCATCACCAACTCCATCTCCATCTTCATCTTCACCTCCTATTCCATCCCCATCTCATCTCCCTATTCATCATATTTCATACTCAATTTTATCTCTGTCTTCATCTTCGTCTTGTCTTCATCACCACCATACACACCATTTAGATTCTTTGTGGTAAACCATTTCTATGTTAAATTTGTGATGTATGTACTCATTAAATAGTTTCAGGCAGTAAATGTCAAATTTAATGGGAAAACTCTACATGAATACAAATTTCAAAGAAAAATAATACTCTCACCACACATTCAGTACTGTGTGCAAGGGTTAGTCAGTGAAAATAGGTTGCAAATCTTTGTTGTATGTTCATTTGTACACGTACAGTGTTTTAGTTTAGGGCAGAATTTAACCTGTGGCATATATTGATTTAGGAGTAATATAGGAGCGCGCAGTGAGTCAAAACTAGGATTGATTAGCGTCTTACTCATGGGGAAGTCATGACCATGGATTTCAATTTTGAAGAAAGCAGCCTTGTCTTGTCTGACACTTTTTTCCCTCACCAAAGTTTGGAGAGGGGCATGGTTGTCTACGTACTATATAGTAATATTTTGTGGCAACCACAAAACAATCATACAATCAGCGTGTTTCTACTGAGCAAACTATTGCGGGTTAATTCGGAGTAATGCGAGGAAAACGCGGTAACAGCCCCAGCAGAAAAAGATTGGGTGAAGGTGAATGCACGGGGATGCGGGTGAATCCATCAACCTTCTATTGAGGTGGTTAATTAAGTGTTGAATACGCGGTAACGTTCGCAGTAGAAACAGTTCGGGTGACGATTTTGCGGGTGACACCGGAAGTTAGCTTACTAAAATACAGTGGGAGCATTCAAAATCTGACCTTGAAGGTCACAAATGCTAATTTTTGCACTTCCGCCCCACTAAATATGTGGGTAGTGAAATGTTACCCTGCATTTACAGCGCAGTAGAAACGACTCAATAAACGTGAGAGGATTAAAATGCGGGTGAAAGGTGAAAGCGTGGTGATACAAGGTGCTCAGTATAAACACGCTGAAAGTTAAATCCGGGGCCAAATATTACACTCTGAGGCAATAATGTTAGGAAAACTTGTGTTTTTGGAAGGTTTGCTTTTCATTTGTGAGGAAGGAGAGAGAAAAAACAAGATCCATTTTCCTTAGCCCATGCCGTAGTGGGAGTGGGGTTCTTAAAGGAAAGGTGGGTATAGAAATGTGCTTGGCAGATTTGGGTTCATTTTCAGGCTTTGTGGTATAACTTTTGGTCGCAATTGTCAAAATACTGGATTAGCGTCTTATGGGTGTTTTTTACATGTACATTGTAGTCTCCAAATTGTGTTCCATACTTGGGCAAATTTACTTTAATTTAGGGCGGAAATTTTCATCAAATATGGTATTTGGTTTATATTGTCGGAAGCCCAGGTGCACATCCCAACCCGTACCAAAATCAAGAACCCCCATCAGGTAGACCCTGCTGCAAGTTATGATGCCGGGTTTGGAGCAGCACAAGTATAATTATGCTATAATGGCCCCCTCACTGTCTAGTATGGCGAGTATGTATACAGTAAAAGTGGAATTTTTTGCGCATGCAATTTTTTGTGCTTTGTGCTTTGATCTGTTTCACTTGCTTTTAAATTCTAAGTTTCCATACATTGACGTATACACAAAAGAAATATATTCGCGCGTTGTTATTTTTGCGGTAGCAGTGCTTTGAAAGGAAAAAAAAATGTGAAAATAAATGTAGTATGAAAATTGCCACTTTTACCGTACTTGCTTAGAGTGACAGAACTTTTATGATTCTAGGCCCCTGCCTACAGGCTGTTGGTTATTTAGGAAACGCGAATTGAGTACAATTGTTGCAACTAAGAGAGGATGTAAGATGTCATACAAATATGTTTTTTTTTAAATACAGTTTGTGGTTTTGAGTTTGTCTGTCACTACTGCTCCCATATCCTGGCACATTGGGCTATTCCAGTTAAAATCCATAACCCCTATGGAAGACATGGCCTAATAATCTTCCACACAGGGAGTGCAGATTTCAAATGGAGTCATCCGATTCAAGTAACCCCATTTGAAATTCACACTCCCTGTGAGATTAATGTCATGTCTTCCATAGGGGGTGTAATGATTGCAATTGGAATAGCCCGTTTTATTTACAGTTCTCCCAAAGTAATTGAAAGGTTAAAACGATATCCTGGAATTGGATTGATATGAGGAAGGAAGAAGTTGACATAATTATCTTGTCCATACATTGCTAATGCACACAAGGTATAGTGTAGGACGTGACAGTCATGACGATAGATAGAGCGCATCATTAATTTGGTGATATATAAACAACTCTGATGAACTTTATTTATCATTCGGTTGATGGAAATATGTGAGGTGAAACTATTATGCAAGATTCTATTTCTGAGTATGGCAGTTCTACATGTATGTTCTTGCTTTGGTAGTTGCCAGCTAGTGCAGAATTAATTTTGATTGTTTTAGTTCGGGGGTGGGGGGGGGGGGCGGGGAGTTTTGTTTTTGTAGAGATGTGCCACTGAGAAATGGAAACTTACCAACTTGTAGAATGGCTGCTAAAGCTTATAGAATCACAAAAATACAACATCTTCAGGGGCCTTTGCCCACTGACCCCCACAAGGCTAGGGGTTCTGTTCCTTCAAACCCCCCTGAGGGTCAACCCTATACCCCCTGCAGCCACCTTCCGTCAGACCTGAATTAACAACCAAATAATATGAACGAAAACCATTAGAATTGAAGAAAATGATGCAGAAATAAATTATGAAAAGCATAAATTTAAGGAAATTATACAGAAATATTAAGATTTAATTTGCCAACAGTCTTGAGGGAACTGGTTTAATTTGAGTTTAATTTGAAGTCAGGATGACGTGTTTCATGGCGTAAGCAAACTCCGGCAGGAGCACAAATAACAACATCTGACTTCCTGTTTCTCTACACCTTGTTCACACAATGCTTTGATTTTCAGCACATATAAGTATTTTTTCAACCCTATTATTATGGATGTTGATGCTATTTTTGATTTCTGTAATAGCACCTGAATGGTGCCGGACTGCTGCATTGTCCGAATTTGTAAACATGCCATACAGCGAATGATGAAATACGTCACTCGTCCAAATTGGATGGAAAAAATCAATACCCATTGGTCATGCAGATGTGTTTGACCAACGATTTGATTTGACGGCCATGCAGTGAAATTGAGGTCAAGGCATATATGAAAGGATATAGAATGTGCTATCTATCAATATAGAATCAAGTCTTTAATTAGAGTCTGAGGGGCAATGTGAAGGGGGTTCCTTTCAAAGGTTTTGATGTATACTTGTATAGGGTGAGTTAACCGTATGCGAACTACCTGTCTATTGGTCAAAAAGAAGTTTTCATTATCAATTGGACCAATAAGCAACATTGTTAGAATAATTTCACCACACAAAAAAACTGGGTTGAATTAATTGCAAAGCTCCATTCTGATTGGTGATTAAAGTGAAGATATTACATTATTGACCAATCAGAGGCATGTTAGATCGGCAGGTAGGTGCTCAGGGGGTTAAATGATCTGCACCCACGTTGACCCAACACAACAAAAATTGTAAAAATACTCAAAAAGTTCTATTATCAAACCGAGACAGAATTTAAAAAGGCGAACAACTGAAACAAGCCAGTCTTATATCGTCACCCTGCTACGATAATTGCCCTAGTCAATTTTTGTAATTTTGAGAACAAGTACAAAATATGGTTCAAGCATGCATTTAAACATATTTATTCACCAATCTTTGCACATGAACAAAAGATGATGAGACAAATTAAAGGGAATAATTAATCAGAAATAATTAGGGTGATTATGTAACTGATTCATGCTTGAACCATATTTTGTACTTTTTCTCAAAAAATACAAAAAAATGGCAATTATCGAAGCAGAGTGATGATAGTTATTTTGGCAGTGTGACGATATGTATTATGTTGTTTGCAATGTATTGGGGTTTTTCCTCAAAACTGGGGAGGCAAACTGGGGGGGGGGGGAAATATTGTTTCATGTGGACACAAAGTCAACATAGTTTTCAAACCTGCCATCAACATGATCGATTCAATGTATCGTACAAAAGTGTGCATGTGTTTAGAATATAATATGCAATAGTATACTGAAATTAACTTGGATGCCATGACATCATTGTCTGGCATCCAAGATTAAAAAAACAGATAAGATGTACTATTACGCATACTACTCTTTGCGTTGCATGTTGTCTATGTTCCTCATTTAGAGCGAGATGTTTCACTGCATTGGAATTAGAGCAACTCGAGATTTGTTTATGGTTTGCAAGGCTAAATGAAGGTGAATTTGAAGCAGCTTAAGTGTTACTGAATCGGATCTGTTACATACAAGCTATCTTGAGACGTGACAAGATGCATAATATATGCGTATGTGTTGGAAATATATGAGAAAATTAATATTTAACTAGTTCCAAGCACGGAAGACAAACGTGGCACTCAATTTTCAAGTACATTGAGTTTGTTTGTTGATAAAGTGGCTCCTGACAAAAATATTTTATCCTCTGCAGATTATAACAACATACATGTATGTAAAACAAGTCTAACTCACATACATCAGTATTGTACAGTACTACAGCATATTAGGGGAATATGGGGTGGTTTGGTGGGTGTCACAGCCTAAAGGTCCCCCATTAGAAGAGATAATTTCGGAAAAAAAAAATACTGGCGGCTGAAGCCCGCTTATAATATTCATGCTCCACCAGACACCTCATATTAATGTAGGTGCAGAGGAAATGTTTCATTGATCTCACTTGAAGATTGAAGTTAAGCAAAATTTATTTGTAAAGCCCATCTCAGATATGAAATTTTAGCCCCTGGTTTTCCTAGGGAGGGGACTGCTTTTGTTGGGTTGTATGGGTATGTGCTGCAGTTACGACACCCTTTTCCAGGCTCCTCTACTGTGTCTAAGAACCTTGTTTTCAGATAGCTCCATTTATAATGTCCAGAGCTATTTTGTATTTTCCCCAATAATTGTAAGTATTTTTACTTAAATTTTAGGCGCTATATATTGCAGTTCTGAAGACATGATTTTTGTTGTTGAACATAATCTGCACTAAAACATTGAATAAACTCCTAATGAATCAGGAGTTACTTTTGACAAAATGTTTCTATTTTTAGCCATGTCTAATTGTCTTTAAGGCGACAACAAATACCCTGTTCTACTGCTGGGCGAACCTTTCAAGTAGTGTCGGTAGTGCATTTTTTTTTCTGGAGGCTAAAATTACCCTAAATATTTACCAAAATCTGAAATATCTGAAAAAATTGCAAACATATTTTCTACAAATTTTCAGCCAAATTTTTGGCCCTAAACAGCTGATTTTACATGATTTTAGCAAAATAAAAAAAAAATTCTCCGAAATACAAATTCTGGGTTAGTAAAGGCCCGTACAAAATGTAGAAGGTTTTTTTGTCACCTAATATATAAAAATATATGACAATTTTCCATTCAGTTACAGTTGTAGAACTACTCAAAATATTATTTTGAGTGCAATGAGTAAACATTTGCACATTCCATCAAAGTATAATGACATAAACTGTCTGCATCTCACAGTAATTGTCTCTACTACATTGAACTTGATGCCTATGTTGAATTGGATAATCCATAATGTGAAAATATATAATCAGTCAAAAGAGTTGTATGTCTGCAAAATCGGTTTTGAGTTTACGGCCACAAAATTCTTACAAAAGTATTTTGTATGTTATTGTTTTTCTCTGGCATTAAAATTGTCATATCTCAGGAACTACGCATTCAATTTTGATGGGGTTTGCAGTTAAATTGAGCATTTTGAAAAGGCAAAGAATTGATCGGAAGTACCGACAATTAGTTCTGGTAGACATTGAGGCCTTGTTTTATATGGTTTTGTCATATTTTGTGATTAAGTGGAGCAGAAAGGCAATCTATACCCAAGAATCTTGAACAATCTCATCACTTGGGACCTATGGTTCTTGCACCCTATATGGTTTGTACATTTACGGAATGAACTTTGAAGGGTACAAACACTATGGACAGCAATAGCCTCATCTCAATAGCATAGTTTAATAACCTCAATTTTAACAAACATAGTGCAAAATTTGACCTCAAGTTGCAGAGTATGAATTTTTGTACCCAAATTTTCAAAGATCATGATTGAATGTACAAATGTAGTGGAGTTAAAGAACTGCGCCCTGCATAGATGGGCATGTTGTGGATCGTAATGAAAACTCATACTCAACTCCACAACTTAAAGGTTAAAGTTTGAGCTATGATTGTTGAATGAAGTTGAATGAACTTGCTATTGGAAATGAGATTTTTAGCTTGTAGCACTAATAGTTCTTGTATGTAATTGGGACACTCTAATGGGTTTGATCTATTTGGTGTTTTGGATTAGCTTGCATGTGCCTTGGATGAATTGAATTACGGTAACTAATCCGTAAGTCGACTAGCAGTAATTATCTTAAGTGTGTCATGTGTGAGGGGCGGTTTGCAGGCACTTTCGAAAGTGTGCTGTAATGAAAATAAATGGTGTACATGTTTAGTCTATTTGCGAATTGTGCAACTAAAGATGTAGTAGTTTTTAATTGTGAAGATTAGAATAGGGAAGAAAGAAAATTTTACTGAAGTGAGATTTGAACTGGTGACCTGGATTGTGTGTCAAATGTTATTTAATCTGAGCTATCTACTCTTGCAATTGACAGCAATCCTATGCCAATATCTTTTGCTTGGGTGCTGGTTAGAGCCAGTGGTGTAGCGTGGCTCATCATATTGGGGGGGGGGGGGCACCGACCACGACCATGGAAATTTTCCTATGGGATTTTGTAAAAACTGCCCCCCTCCCCTGTGCCCCTATGACGTTACGTCACTGGCTGGGATCATATTTAGGTTTCAAGGGGTGACATTTTGGGGGATGGTCAGCTAGCTTTCTGGGGTTCACAAAAAATGTGTTAGGCTAAGTAAAATAAATAACATATCGTCCCCACCCTCACTGATTTTTGGAGATTTTCAAATATTTTTGTTATTTTTCTTCTTTGCTGCTTTACTTTGTTTCTAAGTTATTGGTTAATAAACACTTTGCAAACACTCTCTTCAAGCTAGGGGTAGGGCTTTGGGAAAATAACAAAAATATTAGGGGCCTCTCCATTTTTATGATGTGTTGACTATGACTTTGCAAATGCAATTTTACACAGAAACGAATGGTAAAAAAATAACATATTGACAAATAACAAGGGCCCCTTCACCGATATTTGAAAAAGTCCGGATGATGTAAGGCCTACATTTATTTTTTAGCCAGTCTTATATGCACATTTATTAAAATAATACTATTTCCCTAACCTAACCAGTAGCCTCACTTTAAAAGGACATCAACTATTAAAGCCTTATATGCAAATTTATTGAAATAATACTATTATTAGCCTTGGTATAATATTTTATTGGTGTGTGTCAAGGGGTATTAACAGCAAAAATATTATGACATATTTGTTTCAGGAAATATGTAAATAAAAGATTGTTTCTAAGTTAATATTTTGGTAACATTTATATAGATGTTTTAACACAGTATTCGTATGATGGTACAACTTTTCTCTGTATTATGGAAAGGAATGGGCAAATTGCTGTTCTGGATCTTCTCTAATATCATGCATAATTTGAAGCTCAATAAATAAGACTGTTTCTGCATTGCCAATTGACCTGTCAGACTGATATTAACATGGTCTATTGATTATCAATGATATTAATACTATAATTTGTACCAAATAACAAAAGGGATATTATTGTAATTAGTGAAGAAAGAAAGAGAAAGTAAATGAATGACTGACTGATCGAATGAGTGAGTTACTTTTAAATAAAAAGGTAGATTGGTTAATAGTATAAGCTGCTAAGCCTGAAATACTGGGAGAATTGTGCACTTTGTGATAAAAGAATAAGGATTGTCACACATAGTATGGAAGTATATTCATGGTACATGGGCCAAAGCTTCCTAAGATATGGAGCCATTTTACATCTGTGATGCGATCAAGCAAAATCAGTCGGAAATCAGAAATATTGATTTTGAGATATATCAAAACAAAGGTAACATTTCCTTTTGTTTTTGGAAACTCTTTAATTGCTGCCTGTTCAATTTCAATGGGGTCTTCTGCAAAATGCAAATTTGTAAATGCCTTTTAGTATTCTATAAGAAACTGAAAATGTAATATTTCCGAATTCCGACTGATTTTGCTTGATTGCATCACATTTGACCGTGGGGGCATAGACTCTGAAAAAACAGGGTCTATGGGGGGGGGGGGGCACTAGCGTTCAAGTAAGGTCACAAAAGGGACACAAATTTAAATGCTCATATCTTGTTGGAAGATCCATTTTTGTACAATTACTTGTCTGATCTACCATGCTTTTATCACAAAGTGCACAATGCTTCAGGTTAGCAGCTGTACTAAATGGTGGCTACCGTATAGTGGGAAATTTTTGTGGGGGCTTAATTTTCATGCTTTTTGTATTCGAACAGGTAGCCACAAATATTTATCACACATATACTTAATGGGAAACGTGAATTAAACATCCACCAAACTGTCCAGAATTGATAAAATCACGAAAAAAATTAACACAGTGAAAATATCCCAGTATACAGTAGTTAATTAATGGTCATTGTGTACTGCACCTGTGTACTGTAATTTTCTCCTACAATTAGATTTTGTCAATGTTCTATATGCCAAATTCAGGGTGTCACAAACTTCCAGATAAATGTGCTAATAAACCATACAACTTGCAGATCAAAGTAACAGAGGCAAAATCTTAGAACATGAGGACAGAACAGAAGAATATACATGTACAAGTACATGGTACTTTTTCTCATGCAAAAAGAAAAGGCTGTTGAATTAGAGAATAAGGAAAACACTGGGAATACCCATCAACATCATCATTTGGTGGATAATCTATACTGAGCATCAAATTCAGGTTCACATTGTCTCTCTAGTGCTGATATAACTCACTATCACCATGGATGTACTAAATAACGCAGGCCTGTCCATCAGAACTGTTGCGGCAGGTGCAGCCATTCTTGCACCACTTTTTTTTCTTTTTCTAATGTCATAGTTTTGCAGTTTAGAGCTTATTAACTTACCGTTACAATTATACATTCATTTTCAAAAGTGCCCCCTGGAGGGGCTATGCCCCTTCAAAACCTGCTTGGGGTTTCACCCCAGACCCGGCCCCCACTTTTGGCCACACCACTTTCACATTCGTTGCAACGGGCCTGAAATAACGTCCATGCCATCACATACCAATTAGTAAGAAGATAATCAATAATATTGTCTAGAATAATAGTCCCCTGACTACATGTACAGATTAATTGACTGGTGTTATTGAAATCTAAATATTATATGATGCCGACAACAAATCAGTACTAATTGCATTATGTACTTGGGTAATTTGGTTAGATCTCTGTATCAATTTAGAGGAGGGATAATCAATAATGCAGTTGTCGAATTTGGAATATCTGATATGTGGGTAAACTATTTTGAGTCGGTGTTTTCAGCAAAGTGTGTAGATTCCAGTAGTGTAGCATAAGGGGCACAGGGAGATGGAATGTACTCCCAGTCAGTGAAAATTTGACATGTCTATAGAAAAATTACCAAAAAAAGACCAGTGACCAGTCAATCAGAACCAGTACCTCCAGTCAGATGGACTCAGCCCAATTCTGTCACCATTGTGGTGGGGTGGATGGGTTTGATTCACCTCACTATCTAGTCCACTTAAGGGATCTAAAATGAGCGTTTATTGCGTTTCGACAGTATTTTTTTGTGGGACATGAGAGTACCTCAGACCTATCGAATTGCATTCTGAATACTGAAGCATGTCTTTCTGATATCAAATAATTTTCATTTTTTGAAAATCACAATATAATACAAATTTTATGACAAATTATAAAAATTTGATATTTTTCAAATTTTTGATATATAACAGTCCTCGAAGTAAATTATATAAATCTAATGACAATGACATATTCTTAAAGTGTATGTAGCAGGGAGGAAAAGCCGACGTTCAATGGAAAATTTTGACCTTTCATATTGAAGATATGGATTTTTTTCCCAAAAGACCTATTTTTTTTGGTGTTTTGGGAAAAAAAAATCCATATCTTCAATACGAAAGGTCAAAATTTTCAATTGATCGTCGGCTTTTCATCCCACCTACATACACTTTAAGTATAAATCATCAGATTTCTAAAGTTTACTTCAAGTACTGTTAAATATCAAAAATATCAATTTTAATGATTTGCCATAAAATGTGTATTAAATTGCGAATTTCAAAAATCAAAATTATTTGATATCAGAATGACATTCTTCAGTATTCAGAATGGAATTCGATGATAGGTCTGATGTGCTCTAATGTCCCACAATAAATACTGTCCAAACGCTCATACCCCAGCCCTTAAAGAAAGAATATAAAAAATCTTTGTCCAAATATAAAAATATTATATTGAAAAATGTTCAGATGGGAGGGGCGGGATCTACATGTAGGGGCTACTGGAGGACAAGTTGTACACACCAATAGACAAGTTACCATGGTTACAGGCCAATCATCTTTGCAAAATTAGTTACGGAATACTGAAATTCAGACCTGAAACTTGTCCTCTTTTTAGCTGATTTCCTCTTTTTTTTCCCTGAAATTTAAGCATATTTGTTATTTTCAACCCAATTTGAGATTTTTTAGCTTGATTATGCACTATTTTCCTCTTTTTTAAAGCATTTTCCTGTTTGTGCACAAATGGTCAGTTTCAGATCTGGAAAATTATAGTCAATGTTTGATCTATTTTGATATCAACATTTTGTGATACGTTTATTGTATTGACCAGCTCTACGTAGACTTTGTAGGCCTTGACATAGATCCTGCATAATTGGGGCATGTTGAGCATATAAAACTGATATGCTGATAACTTGTAACTAAAATGTGTTCATTTTGAGGAAGTTTCATTTACCATGGTGATAAATCCCTAGACAAGTCTGTCACTTCAGGTTTGTTAAACATTTTCTGTTGAACATAGCAATTTAGCTAGTTTTGAGGAAGAAAATAAATCACAAAAGAATCACTTCCAAAACTTGGGCATCTCCCACCAAGATTCCCTCAGTCATAACAAATACCTCACCAAATATCAGACTATTTGGTGAGAGGGGATTTACCAATTTTGTGCACATAAAGGTTTCCCTCTCAGATTTTACTTCTCCCCCATGCCCCCCCCCCCACCCTGAAAAAAATGGTAACACCACCAAGTCGAGCACCCCTCCAAGTACCAGTACATCTTCACTACATGTACAGTCCTACAAATGGTGCAATTCAATAGTCCTGCAGACTGCTTCCCCCTGACCTTGGCACAGAAAGGGGGACTAACTATATTAAGTTTATGATATGTACTTGATGAGGTAGAGGAAAAAGCTGATATGACAGGTCCAAGCTGATAAGCAGCATTCCAAATTTAAAGGATGCATAAACATCTTCCCCGCCTCAACTGGAATGCTGACGCAAACCGAGTATCAGTGCAGAGACCAAACCCGCTTGACACAAGTTGTAATTTCACGCAAGTTGGCTGCCATTTTGGTAACCAGGGCTAGCTGGGCTGGTATGTTCTATTCATGTGTTAAGTTGGCATCTATGTTGATGTTCAGTTAATCACTGGACGGAGACCTTCATGAGATGTGATACAACATATTGGGGACTGCAGGCGTCATCGTGATATCTGTCATCGTAATATCTTTCATTCATGTACTCCTGTGTTAGTATCTACAGTGTATTTTGATTCGCTGGATATGCCATTGTTATGAAGAAGACGAAAGTGATATAAACTTAAATGATGAAATTATAAAAGTCATTCAAAAGTTATTCTCATCTGTCTGCTTACCACATGGGAAAATATGTTTTCCTATACATTGCTACAATGATTATGATAAGTTGTTGTAACATTCTTCTTACCAGATAAAATAGCTAGGCGACGAGACACGGTTGTGTGACAGCAAATCAACAAGACAACTAATTTGTGCAAAGACTTTGACTCGGATGAAGCCGAGGTATTTTGATATTTACTGATGAGCCATAAAATCTTCCTTCATTGATGTTTTCACTCATTGGTGATGTTTGGGGAAGTCTGAGCAAGTCGGTTGTCATGGAGTACCTTACGTATGGGACAGTTAACTGAGACTATCAGCCAAAATGGCCTCATTGTAGGTGACATAGTTCAATCCCACATTTAGCACTCTGTGCTCAAAATTTGACCTCAAGTTATAGAGTATGTGTTTTTGTACCCAGCACATATAAAGGTCATTCTATTCGTGTACAAGTATATTGGGGTTAAAGAACTGTGTCTGACAGATGAGCATGTTTGAAGTCTTGATAGTGATGATGAGGATGATAATCATGTTGTGATGAACTTCGATCATTATAGTGCAGTCTTGATTTGAGATTTGGTCTATCTACACATTGGGATACATGGTAATAATGGATCCCATCTGCAGATCGGTATACTATGCAGCAGCGGAAAAAGTTGTAGTAAACTTTTGAAGAGATCAACAGATGCGAGCATGTATCTCCGGACGTTGGATCAGAACTAATTTGGAGATAGGATTTCTAAAACAGGAAGTTAACTTGAACTTGAACTATATAGGCCTATATATGAGGCTTAGTGGATGTCAAAGGTCGCTATAACTACATGTGTATATGAAACCATAGCAACAGGACCATATGACAAGGAAGCTTATCCAGATTTGGATGATATACATAATTTTTGTGGGAATAATCTTAGCTTCCTGCGATGAAGACGTGTAGATGTCAAATTTATGATTTTCTGTAACATTTTTCACATTGATCAGAGTTCATATCTCGTAGAGGAAGTATAGCCATTGTTATAAATGGTGCATGACTACTACCAATTATCACAGAGGAAAGAGACCTTTCTTTTTTTTGTCATAGAATTACAGTCCGGGATTACATTGTTTTGCTTATGGATTTGAAGCACTTTGGAAAGGAAGAGCCTGTTGAGTAGAAAGAACACATAATCACAGAGTCAATGTCTTTAAAGAACTGAGATTTCTGTTCATTTGATTCTTTAAGATAGAAGTAATTTGCCAACTGTATTTCTCAGATACTGGATGTGTTGGGATTGCATACATTTGCAGAGTCCTGTGAACTTCTATTTATCTGCAGATGTGATATTGAATTGGACATTCTAGTTATGAGTTTGATTTAATGGATATACTTGTGACAGTCACATAAGATATTGCAGGTTTTCTGAACAGGGACTTCAGAAGGCTACTACTACTAGGTGCAGCTGATTGCAGAATTAGGTTGCAGTCATTCACGTGTGACCTGATCAAGCAGATATAAAGTCTCCCATCTTTTTACATTTTCTCCAGATGCATCAGGTTCCTTTAATCATTCCCAATCCATAATGACCTCATGTTGATGAGAGCTCCAGTCTGGATTTAAATCCAGAAATGTCATTCTGCTGTAGTTTTCTAAGTTTAGTGTAACATAAACTTTGCCCCTAAGAAAAGATCTTACTGCAATTTTGTTATAAATGTTTACTTAACTCAACTGTAAACTGGGGAATCAAATTTTAAGTGGCAGACGAGCTAAAATTAGGTTAAAATTGTGAGTGAAATCAATGACCCATCCACCTTCTTGTCTAGTTTTGAGTAAAACGCTGCTTGATAGGTAGGGTAGGTCGTGTGGTTTGTATCAGGAAACATAGCTGCCGAGTTGAGCTGACGTTGTCCGTTATAGAACGTTGATAGACAGAGTGTTCCTTTACAAGGAGGGAAATTTATATACCTGGGATTTAAGCAATCCTGCTAACTTAGGATGAAGAGTGTTATAAACTGTGCAGTTTCTTAATATGACACGGTGAACTTTATGAAGAGAGAGTAAAATTGAGAGTCAAGCTACTTGCAACAGTTGGCCGCAAAAAGTTTGGAAATTAGCGCAGAATTTGGCAGTCAGGGATTTGAGGCTAGCCTTGTTGCATCATTAGGAAGACTATACAATGGTTGACGTGATGTTTGAAGATCGGCCATCGCATATCGCCATGTTGGATCTATTTTTCTTGGAAGGTGTGCACCATGTGAGAGCCATGAGAAGGGTCAGTGTGGATCAAGATAAAGTTGTAAGTTGATGTGTATTTTGTATTGGGAAATAAGTTTGGATCATACTTGATTTTGCGATATGTTGGGTCATTTATGCTGTACATTATTTTTAGAACTATAGTTTGGAAATAGGTGTAACTTGAATTTCTAAATACATGCACGATGCAAAGAGGTCCTCATGCACATGCTTACATGTATAAACATCATATGTATACATGTACTCTATGCACATACATACACTTACCCACAAGGACACCCTACGTAGGCCTGTCAGCAGCAGTGGATATTGTGTATTTCCGGACAACCGATGACATATGAATCGATGTTTAATCGCCAAACTGAGGACCAAAATGGTGGATTTTTCATGCGTATACACTGGCGAAGCAATAGATGAATACAATTTTAACTATATCGCCCACATTACAACAAATTGTATTCATCTATTGCTATGGTAATTAATCAGATTTTGACGTCATTTCGTATAGCTGTGTATGACACACAATACGAAATAATGCACAATAGCGGACATTATCTGTTATCATTTGGCATGCAATTGTTCCCTGCTGCAGACCTCTGTGAACCAAGGACGGTGCTTGTTTGCAGCTTAGTCCACGGTATGAATGCAAAAAGTCTTGTGTGTTCCCTGGAGGTTGTGGTTACAGGTAAACATGCATAAACCCGCACACAAAATTAATATAATGGCCCTGCATGCTTTTATCGATTGGCTCCAAACAAAGGATTTGAACCGTGTCCATCACCGTAATCATGGCGCAGTGCAGTCCATTCAATCAAATGTTGTCATCAACCTTTTGATTGTAGTGCATTTGTTATGTGAGTGAGACGAACTGTCGCGATAGATTGCAATCATGCTTCTGTTGAATGTATCTGAAAAGTCCACCATATTTACGATATGATACGTCATATGCACAACCTCTATACACAGGTTAAGTATGGCAAAGGTGTTTACCATTGGTATCCTTATTCTAAACATTTCTGATGAAGTAACAAAAAAATGTGAATTTTGATGAATTCATGTGTGTTCTGGTGTGGTGAATCACTGATAATAGGTATAGTATAGGCTATAGATCAGCATTTTAATGTCATTTGAAGGACTGGATGGTCATCTGATAGTGGAGGTACAAACTTACGTACCGTCATGTCTTTACCCCTGGGGGACACATCTTCCCCATCTGATACCAGATACGTTATTCATATGATTGGTCGTTCCAATCTATCATGTATTGTAAGGTATGAAAGTGAAATCTTCAGATTTTGTGGATTTTCTCGGAATGAAAGTGAAGGGATGGGTTATAAAGCGATTGCCCTCTCATTGTCATCATTTGACCATGGGTATGGAATGGCTGGCTAGATAGGGGCTTTGGTCACCATCGATTATATGTAACCTAATATCATAAAGCATGGAAAACGTGCCACATATTAAGTATGGTGGATCCAAATCATAGGAAGATAAAGGTTGATGCTAGCTCTGTAATATGCTATATTCTATACATCTGCAGAACTGACATAATTATATGGTATTATTGCATTGCTCTGCTGTTTAAAATGTCACTTCTAGGATTATTATCATGAAATTCTGAGTACTAGTGAAAACTAAACTTCATCAACAATTGTGTTGTATGTGATGTAGGTTTCATCATGGTATTAATGATACCACACTGTAGGCCCAAACAAATTTTTGCTGAAATAAACTTGTATTTTTACTACCAACAGTCAACTATCACTAGGATCCACAAAATGCTCATCTATCAGGGCACAGTTCTTTAACCCCAATACATTTGAACATCTATTGAATGACCTTTGAATATTTGAATACAAAAACCTCATACTCTGCAACTTGAGGTCAAATTTTGCACTCTGATTATTTAATTGATGTTATTGAACTATGCCATTAGGTTGAGGGTGAGTGGATCTGAAGTCGGAAAGTGAAGTGTTTTTATTTGAAAAATTTATTTATATGAAATTGTGTTGTAATGTAGAGGTGCATTCAGAAGGTCATGTTCACGATTTATCTTGAACCACATTGAAGATGCTACACTGTGCATGAACACATATAAAATGACATTTCCAAATCATGGGAAATACCATTTGTCATATTAATAATCTAATTAGTGATTACAATTGATTTGTTTAAATACATGTACAATGTACATCACGCACGCCCAGGGCCCCAGACTGATAAGACTGTGCAGTGCAATCATCCGTACAAAGTCAATGAATGAAACTGTATGATTTACCATTGTCAGGACATGCCCAAGTTTGTTTGTATACTGCTATTTGTGTGTTTTGTTTGCATGAATGGTATGATTCAATGTAAACAGAAGGTGGGTGTCAAATTTAGCAGTGGAAATCACAGAAATCATAACATACATAGAATGTAGTTATTTCCTAGGAGCTCAATTTTGCACATATTAAATATCACTATTCAACATGTTCAATACGACTTTTCCAGATTTACCAGCAAATAAGCGTCTAGGTTTATTGGCTGGCTCTCAATGGTAGGTGCCATGTAGATTTTGAGGTATACAGGGTCTTGCAACTTAAAAAACAACAAATAAACAAATATTGCACTTTTGCATTAAAGGCTTAATGTACGATTTCCTTCCAATTTTAAATTTGTCATTATATACTCAAAATGCTGAAATAATACTAGTAATAATTATCGGGAATGGTTTCTGTCCATTTTGAACTGAAATAACGAGGTAAAACACTGCTTGTTATTTTGGCCGTTTAACATGCAGTTTTATATTCTTGAATTATGACTTTATGTCGAACTTTGCTCTGTTTACCTACAAATATGGCTGATTCCATTTAGGTGCAAGTTGTGACATGTGTAAACATTACAAATATGCCAAAAAATCAGGTTTGAAAAAAATTAACCAAATTCATATTATAAGATTGTGCATTATGACTTTAAGCTGCAAAAAACGTTAACATTTTGACGGTCAGAGGCAAGTACAGGTTTGAAACAACCAATGATAATGTTATTTTTTTTGCTTTGTGGGCCACATTAGACACCACTAAGGGCTGCATATTGCCCGCTTGCCACAGGGTGCATTTCAATGGGGCCTCATTACCCATACGAAAAATAGCTAGAAAATGCCAGAATAATTCCAGAATATCCTAGAATAAAAACCCAGGATTGGCCTGCAGGATGCAGCTTTGCCACAACTGGACTCTACAGCTCAACAGACTTAATGAAATGTTCAGAAAATTTTAAAACCTGCTAAATTTGCAAATACTGCGGTCATTCTGCTGTACAGTAAACTGCCTATGATGATATCTTGATTCTTTCAAGATAGAAATCTTGTACAAACAAATATTCTGAGAAAAAATCCTAACTGTAGGATGCCCTAAGTCTCTTTCTGCTGTTATATTTGGCATTGCAGATGTATATATGCAGACATGGCAAAGGGCAAAGTATAAGGCTACTTTTCCTGTTCCAAGTCCAGATATAGCCATAACACACCACTGATGGAATAAACTGGCATATATTTCTCTAGGCCTATACTTTAGTTATATGTATGATAGACCAAATATGATACTATTAAATGCTGATTTTATAGTGTCATAGTGCTGCCGCTGACACTGAGTGGCAATTACCAGTTGGTGGTGGAATGCAGTGTACAGATCAGCGACAGTGGTGTGACTCTGAAAACCAGTATTGTGACTCTGAAAACCAGTGTTGTCACCCTTTGCACATTGGCTGTTGTCACCCTTTGCACATTGGCAGTGGCGTAACTAGGGGGGCAAGGGAGGGGGGCAACGTGCCCCGGGCGCTACCACTAAGGGGTGCCAAATCGGCCTCACTTAAAAATATTAAACCTACCATTTGGCATGCATGAGCAAAACTACATGATTGCAATTTATTTTAATATCATAATGCCAATGCCATTCCCACACCCCGCGTCTAAGATATTCTCGGGTGGGAGGTAGGGGTGCCAATTTTGTTTCTTGCCCGGGCGCTACCAACTCTACATGTAGTTACGCCACTGCACATTGATCACCAATTGTATCTCCGGAGTTGACTTGATGTCAACTCCCAGCAATTTCCGGTTTGGGAAAAGTAATTGATGTTTCGGAAAAAATGCTGCTTATACTGCTGGTCTGACCGCTCTGGTGTTGCTGGCCAGATAGTGTAGTAGTGACTTTTTTAAAAGTAGCGACTTTTTTTTTGTTAAGACACTCATCATGAGACTTCTAGAATGGAAATGCAGCATGACACTCTGAAACCATCAGCATAAACTGGTTTGGTGTGTAGTTTGGTTTGGGTGGTGTGATTTGGTTTGCATAATGTACACCAAATAATTGTATTCACTATTTATTATTTATTTCATTGGTCAGGTTGTGATACCCTTTATATACAGTGACCTATCAGATTGGATTATGATTTTCTTGAATCTCTCGAATGTTTCTAACATAGCAATATAACATTTAATAAGTTTCATACTCTAGGGGTTATATGTTCTTCTTTTGTTAATAAAGATGATTAAATAAAGCAATGTCATGGTAATATCTAGAAACACTGGTCTTCAAAACGTTACAAATTCTGCATGCATTATATTACACATTTTTTCAGTGGTGTGGCTCCATTAGCTGTCAAGCTATAATAGTAAACTTAATCTGAAATTCTGATATGAGTGTGTCCCAGGTAATGGTACTTCCATGACCAACAAAATGATGTCTAAATATAACTCAGCTGTGTTTTTTGGAGAAAAATCTTGTTTCAGTGTTGAGCTGCAACTTCTGGATTGCATTTTTAGCAGTTTTGGTCCACTTTGTACAGGAAGTTTGCAATTAATGCCTGTGACATAATATGCACAATTCTAAAAAATTTCATTTTGGGAAAATCCACAAACTTCTGTGAACTCAAAACAACACCAGATTAATAAATCAGGGCTATAGCAATAGCTATTTGAACTGACTGAACCCCTTTAAAGAGGTCTGATTCCTTAGCAATTTGCAAAATTGCTAAGGTCTGTTTCTGTCAAGTTCTTTGTTTCTTTCTTTCTTTCTTTCTTTCTTTCTTTCTGTCAATCTTATAATGAGCCACCGTAGCCATATGCTTTGAGCCATGTTGACCATATTTGGTCATTAGGACCATTGGGTGGGGGACAAATGAAACATGATCAACTTCAGGTCAAAGGTCATCCACTTCCGGTCAATGGCCAAAAACGGGATTTCACTAAAAATGCTACTTCTTCTACAAATTACAAAGCACGATGATGGCACTTGGGTACATGCATCAGCTATACCCAGTGTCTAAAAGTTATTGTCCAGAATTGGGGTCAAAGGTCATTAAGGGATACTTCCGTATATGACCAAATACCCTAAAATGCTGCTGCTATTATACATGTATATAGTACAACAATGTTACTTGGTCATCAGGTCCAATAGCTGGTGGCACAAATGTCACATGACCAACTCAAGGTCAAAGGTCATGGAAAGGTCAATATGGCCAAAAATGATATTTCCTGTTATTTTTACTAAAACTGCTACTCCTTACACAAATTACACAGCAAGATGACGTCACTTGACACATGCATTAGACTTGAGGTTAAAGGTCATACGAAGGTCATTATGGCTGATATGATTTTCTGTTCTGTTACTAAAAATGCTAAGTCATTCCACAAATTATAATATAGCATGACATTACTTGCATACATCCATTGGGGTCAAAGGTCATTGGGTCAAAGGTCATTGGGGTTAAAGGTCATGTAGGTATTACTTCGGTATGTAGCAAAATACCTTAGGAAGTCGCACTATAATAGCGCATGATCAAAGTTGCACAGAACTATTTACATGAACATGAATATTGAATAATTTTTGGTTTATATCAAAATGATTTCACATACTGTAATACTATGGAAATTAATTATAATTAATGATTATAATAATACTACAAATATCTGTTTATACATGTATATTCCAATGAATCCTTGAATTATACCAATATACTGGACCTTTTGAACTCGCATATGCTATAGGTGAGCTAACGAATTAACCTTGGTCTTTAGTCAAATTCCAAAGTACTATAGTGCATTTAAAAAAAAACCTCTCAGTAAAATCAGAATAATATACTACTGCTTACATGCATGCATGTTATTTAGCTGGGCTAATTAGCTATAGGCCTAGTTAATTAGCTATTGCTAAGGTCGCGTATATGTGTATGCGCAATTAGCTCTAGTTTATCTTTTCTGGGTCAAATTTTGGACAGACAGTTTTGGTGAAAAATCCTAGCTAAGACCAGTACTAGGGATGATTCCTGAGCCACAAAATTAACATAAATTCTTGACTTGGCCATAACGTTAAAATGCAAATTTTGTTGGTTTGTTTGCATCTGGCCGAGTGAAATCATTTTGGGAGTGGGCATTGCAATGGCTTTGAAAGCTCACTCCTGTATTGTCATAGTGATGGGACTTATTAGTTCACCTCAAAGAACAACAATGTAGTATTTGGTACATGCTATACAGTAATAAAATTTTTAAGCACAGAATTTGCCATTTGCATTTATACATTGTATTTTCTGGACCATATGGAAAAAAACAGATTCCGAGTCGATTTTGAGTTTCCCGTCACCCGCCCTCACTTCATTTTCTGACCCTCACTTGAATTCATTATTGTGATTTTCCAAAAAATACCAATGAAAACTGGTTATATTTGCAAAAAAATTATAAATATCCCTTTATTTTTTGTGAAAAAATCAAAATCAAAACATACATTTTGCTGTCAACCTTGCAGACTCTTTGTAATATACTTTTGAATCTCATTTGGGCTAAACATCCATCTTCAAGTGAGTGAGCGGCAAATAACAACACATTTTACATGCGTGTTGGTCATATAATGAAAGGCAGACAAATAATGAATAATGAAAAAGTTACCTCACTTGTTTTGAGAAATTATGTGACGGGAAACTCAAAATTGACTGTTAGGGGCCTAAAATGTTTAGGGGAAAATTAAAGCACCAGGCCATCTCTATTACAAAGTGTGCCTCAAGTGTCTGATTTGGATAAAAAGCTAACAAATTATCTACAATCCATTTGCTGTGAAGGTGGCCAATTTTCACACTGCAATTATTTTCACATTGCAGGAAGTTGCAGGAAGTTACCGCAAAAATAAAAACAAGTGAATGTGTTCAATCATGATTATAGGTCTGTGAAAGAGTTCTCAAAGACATGTACTTGAAACAAGTAAAATATTTGAAAATTGGCAAACCACAAAAAATTACGCTCTCGAAAATGACCACTTTTACTGGACAAGACATCTGCACTAATGAAGGCATGGTTGAAACTAGGATCCCAATTAAACTCATCTATTCTGAAACACAAATATGCTTCTACACTCATCATCATAGAATGAACTTTGCAAGCTTTGGGTACAAAAACTCATCCTCTATGATTCCAGGTCAAGTTTGAGTCATAGACTTTGAGTGGAGGATTTTGAACTGTGCCATTGGAGGTGAGACTATTTGGTTCAATGTGAGATATAATAGGCACGCCCACATGGAACGATTATGCTTAAGCAACACTGTTCTTGGAAAAAACTTGGGGAAATCTCCTGTGTGTGAATTGTCTTAAAGGGACCATTGAAAGAAAATATGATTTGGTATCAAAATAAAGCCCATAAAATATAGAATCAATATCTAAAACAATTGAAGAGCTAACTATTTTAGAAATAAAAATACAATGAAAACAACGTACTCGATTTACCCCCTTCCGACGCTACATCGCGTCATTTATCAAAAGTAGAAAATTGGCGCTTTCCTGATGACGCCATTGTGGTTACGCGTTTTGTGTTGCGTTGACATTTTTGCCGGGATGATTTGACAACAGCGATCTAAATATCAGATGCAATAATCATGGTAATACAACCACTTATAATTATTTAAAGGTCAAGTAAAAACAAAATTCCAGTTGATTGTCCACATGTTATCAAAAAGAGGAAGTGGAAGGCCTTTTTATTTATCATTTATTGGTTATTTTTTACAATGCAAATGGATTTAGGCCTATGTATTATTCCCGGACATTAGTTGTGTAATTTGTAGAGGAGGATGATAGGATCGTGGCTCTTGTTATTTGATGGTTCTCTGATCTGAGAGGATGATTAAAACAAAGCCTCTAAATTGAAATGCTTATTGGACAGAAGCAAATCTAAACTAGTGACAATATTATTAACTTTTGAAACATTTAATAAAAGAAGTTTTCCCTTATAATAAAGAAAATAGCATAAATGTGTTTGCTGCGATGATAGTGAATATTTTGCTAGTATGCACTGAAGATCACCTAGTCCTAGCATGGTAGTGAATTTATATCTCACGATATTGAAGATAGCATGGCAATAAATTTGTCTGCTGAAGGTGAATGGTGGTGAATTAAAAAAAAAAAAAAAAAAAAAAAAAATAGCATTAAACATTTCAGACTCCCTCAATTGCAATGCCATGCGAAAGGAAGCGGGCGGGACGATCAATTGTTTGTTTTTATCATCATGCATCAAGCATAAATGCAGCTTCCTATTTTACTTATTCATAAATTCAACCCCCCGGTCAACATGACCATGATTCCGATGACTTTATGTAGGCCCTATATGGCATATATAAAATTATGAGTATGCCTAGGCTATATTGTAGTGACGATGTATTATAGTGAATATCGCCAAGATTTGTCGCAACACATAAATTGCAGATGATGTGCCGGCGCGAGCACCTCCCATGGGTATTATTATTACAGGCTTATGTATTTTTTTCCGTAGGACCTACCTTAAAAAATATTCAAGAGATGATTATTTTTTCCAAAACCTGACAATTGGTATAAAAAAGCTTTTTCTTCCATTAGTTAACTTTCAAAAGTGCTTATTTTTATATCCCAAACAATGCAAAGTAGGCCTAGGCCCTTTTATTTTGCAAATTTATTCCCCTATAGGCCTACCATGTGTTATACGGGAGACTTGCCAATAATATTTGAGCCGTTGGCACTGGGGTAGTAGCTGAACGGCAGATGAAGAAGTTGGTTCAGAAGAACATGACATGCAAGCTGTTCTTGAAATAAATTATGAGGAGCGCCTATAAACATACATAGGCCTATATGCTACAAACATCAAATGGGAAATACTATAGGCCTACTTATTTTAATCCATGGATGGTTAGGACCGGGGTAGGCCTAGGCTATGCGAAATTGATGTCAGTCCTTTCTAAAAACGAAATATCCAGCCAGGCGCGCTGTATTTTACAAGATTTACCCAAACAACATAAACTTTGTAACTGATAAGCCTACCTTTGATTAAACGCTCGGACACTTTGCACTTTCAAGTAGGCCTATCAGTGGGAGTTGAGATTGGATTAGGCCTAGGCCTATAAGCATTTCCATAACGTAAACTAAAGGCTGACAGTAAATATTGTTCATGATTGTTTGGAGTGGCCTTTATATGTTCCTCTCGTGGTTCTTTATCTTCAAATTTGTTTCTCATTTTCATAGGCTTTTAAAAATAAATAAAATAAATTTTGGCTTTTATATAATACGCTTTACCCAGATCTCGGAGGGTTCAAAGCGCTGTAATTTCGCTGCCATGGTACTTATCACAATCAGATCGCATCATCTAGGCTGGATGCTGCCGAACCTGTCGCAAATCTAGCCGCACTTATAGATTGTAACATCTACCAATTATCTTTTCAGCTCCCCAAATTTTATTGGGTGAAGGAAGTTTTTGATAATCAAACAACTAATCACCGATTTTTGAGAAGCAGGAGGAAACTGGAGATCCCGAAGAAAACCTGCGGGATCGAGATAAACCAAGTTCACATGAATCTTTGGGCCAAGGCCAGGGGCTTGAAGTTGAACCCGGGACCTTAGTAGTGGTGCAAGGCGAGAAAACAACCGCGCCAACTCGCTCTCACGAGCCTGACTTTTGTTTTGAACCTGGTTCTCGTCCCCTCCCTCCTCAATTTCTGGGATTTGTCAGGATTTTTTAAAATATTTTTTAAAGATTTTTCAATTATGTTAGACTTTGGAATGATTTATGAATTTTTCATACATAAGCCTATAAATAAGTTTATTAGAGAACAAGGACCACTTCCAAGTCTTTTTGTGGTAGGGCCTACTCTATGGGGTTTATCCTCAGAATCTCACATTTGAAACAAAAAAGCGCGTCATCGTGTCCTCGAGCACTGTTGGAAAAGACCGAAAACTGCAGACAATGAAAAAAACCTAGGCCGCACGCCCGGGAGGTAGGCTAATTAGGCCTAAAGAAATTAAGTCGCATGTCATGGGCTAACCCGAAACATCATTTCCTATCCTCACCAGATATTTCAGAGGAAATATAAGTAAATAGTTGCTATATCAGAATGCCTCAGTCAAAACAAATGATACTCTCTTGCAAACCCCGAGCAGCTAGCACTGACAGCTTTGACTTTGTCAATATGAAGGCCTAGGCCTAACTTACTTATGTTTCCCCGTTGTTGGCCAATTTTGTAGGCCTAGCAAGAATTTATATATAGGCCTATCATAGAAGTCATTGTAGCTTTGTAATTTATATTATAATATCCTTTTTAATATACTTGTTAGGCCTAAAAGGCACATAAAAGTTCATTGCTGTAAACACGTTCATGCGTTGGTTTAGTCTGGATTATGCAGTGTTGCCATGCAGCGGAAAGGAACCACTTTGACGTCACAGGGGTTGCCACGTGTCTCTGCACATATGAATTGGGCGGAACGACGCGACATTGGGCGCTTTGTCTTTATTTGCTGATTTGGGGGGTAAAATAAAGGAAAATTATGCGTTTATCATTTTAGAAATGGATTCTGTATGTTATTAGCTTTATTTTGATACCAAATATGTTTTTCTTTCAATGGTCCCTTTAAGGATTCCAATCATCCCTAAGTTTATCTCAAGAAATTTGAGGGGCTCTGCGATTTACCAGATTTTCTCAAATGCTCCTCCTGTGTGAACGAGCCATTTTGTAAATCTTTAGTACTGATCTTTGATTCAATTTGGCGCAGTAAGTTACGGTCACAGTAAGCTTCCGGTTGTAATTCCAGTGCTGACATCAGGCATCACATAACTCAAGGGTTCCTGATATCATGTGGACACACTGTCATGGATTGACTCGGGAATCGCAATTCTGAAGTATGCCAATCCTCAAGAATTTTTTGCCTGTCTGAACATGGCCTTATAATGCACAATATAAAGGCAATGCCTGTCAAGAAAAAATGATGTGCGCTCTCCTATGAATTAATACTGGACCTTTTATTTGATGTCATTAATGCACTGTTGAATACGAATTGGATAAGCTCTAGATAAGATACCTGTTATGCCTAAAAATATAATAAAAAATCTGTAAAAAAATCAGCTGCGACTTGCCTTAAATTGCCTTTTTTATGAGTGATCACCAAGCTATTGCATTCATTTTAGCGAGATAATTGTGGGTATTTTTTGAGGCAATCAAAAGCGAATATTGCTTTTCACTGTAGCGGAAACATACTTTTTATTATTCAAAGGATTTTTCCACCTCCAAAAGTGGTCAGTGATGATTATTTGTTGTGAGTGGAAGTCGCTTCAAATGCATATGCACCCATATGTTGGCAATTGGTTACATTACCATATGAAAGTGTAGTGGTATATATTGTTTTTTTTTCTAAGTAGGTATGTGCAGCGCAGATTTTCAAATGTAAAAGCTTCGGAGCTGAAACTGGGCTAATTTAGTGCAAGAAAAGCCTAATATTAATGGACTATTCCAGTTTAAATCCATACACGGGCGCCATGACCTTAATCTTCTGCACAGGGAGTGTAGGCCTATATTCAAATGGGTCTACCTGAATGGATGACTCCATTTGAAAGCTACACTCCCTGTGTGGGAGATTAAGGTCATGTCTTCCACAGAGGGTGTATGAATTTCAACTGGAATAACCCAATGCTAAAATTGATAGAAAAACAGGGCACAAGAACTGAATAGCTGAAAACAGGGGTCTTAAAAAATACTCATCGCCTAGCTGTAGAAAAGACTGCAAAGGAGGGCATTTACCGGCTCGCACACCCCCTCTTCATTCCCTGGGGCTTTAGCTCCACCGGGTAGCTCAGTATATAGCATTCCTTCCTAGTTTCTATACCAAAGCATTAGCAAATTATATAATCCCATTTGTCATACTCTTTTACCAAGAAATAATCAATTAGTCCAAGAGATGCTGCATCTCCAGGCAACCAGATAACCGTCATCATGTCTGCGATGTGACTTTAGTTGACAAATAGTGCTCAGCTGGGAGGGATGGTACACAATACATATATAGTCCATCGTAGTATCGCTAATCTATGGGATCTGTGATTTGTACTATTAGGCGATTTTAGATGAAACCTACTCTCCCCCCATAGGGATGAATTGTTACGGAGCTGTTTAGGGAAGAATTTAGGGTAGAATTTGAATCTATTGCTGTTCAAATTGAGTAAAAACCAAAGAATTCCATATTGAACCTTTCTTGTGAATTCAAATGAAAAATCTAAAAATGATTCCATTTCAGAAGTGCTAGGCAGTGCAAAATCAGGGTCCATGGCAAAATGAATTGAAAAATGCAATGTAAAAATTTTTTCTAGAAGGCCATACTTCATGGGGAAAATCCTGTGCCTCGGTAGTTAGATTGTGAAGGGAAAACGTCATCCGCAGGCTGCTCGACAATTTTATCGATGCCAAAAGGAAGGAAATAAGAAAGGTTTATTAAATGAATAATTTACATGTAGTAAATTTGTTCCTTTGAATAGATTAAGATCAACCGTGTTTGCAAAAAGGTGTATCTTGTATTTATGTGAAACAGTATTGTACTTCCTTTTGTTGTGTTTTAGGAAAGATGTTAAAATTTGTAATGAAAACTACAGGAAATGCACCCATAGTTGGGTCTACGATATTCTTAGTACCATTTCAGAAGAATGTATTAGAAAGTAGTTTCTTTCATCAGATACATCCATTTGCATGTGGAAGGTCTACAACTCACAATTTTATTGTCTGAGGCAGAAGGAAACATGGTGTATAGAATTTGGATGCCAGTTACTTCTTTTTGTTGTAATGATCAAGACGACAAGGATTTCCTGACTGTTGACCGTAAAAAAGCTTTGTACGCACTGAAAAAGATGTATTTGCATTGAAGACTTTGTCTAAAGACAGGGGTTAAAGTAAAGGGTCTAGGAGCTTATGGTTCCTCAATGTATAGTGGATCAAAAGTGTGGAATATAATAACCCTGCAGTGTAAAAAGCTTTCTATAATAGCACACAGTCTCATACAGCCAGCTAGCTATATAGCCAGCCATTGATTTGATGGATCGGCAAGGTAAATTATTGAAATTACAGTGGATACTGTTTCACAACCAGACAAATCGTCAGTTTTTTGCCAATCCCCAAAGGATGTAATCATAAATGTATTGAGAACATGTTGCAGTCACTGGCACATATTTTTTTCTTTATTTTTTTTGCATCATTTTGTTAAAGGTCCTTAAGGGATCTAAAATGAGCGCTTATTGCATTTCGACAGTATTTTTTGTGGGACATGAGAGCACCTCAGACCTATCGAATTGCATTCAGAATACGAAGCATGTCTTTCTGATATCAAATAATTTTAATTTTTTGAAAATCACAATATAATACAAATTTTATGACAAATTATAAAAATTGATATTTTCAAATTTTTGATATATAACAGTCCTCGAAGTAAATTATATAAATCTAATCATATATTCTTAAAGTGTATGTAGCAGGGAGGAAATGCCGACGGTCAATTGAAAATTTTGACCTTCATATTGAAAATATGGATTTTTTCCCCAAAAGACCTACTTTTTTGGGTGTTTTAGGGAAAAAAATCCATATCTTCAATACGAAAGGTCAAAATTTTCAATTGATCGCCGCTTTTCATCCCACCTACATACACTTTAAGTATAAATCATCAGATTTGTAAAGTTTACTTCGAGTACTGTTAAATATAAAAATATCAATTTTAATGATTTGCCATAAAATGTGTATTAAATTGCAATTTCAAAATCAAAATTATTTGATATCAGAATGACTTTCTTCGTATTCAGAATGCGATTCGATATGTCTGTTGTGCTCTAGACTATGCCATAGTCGATTTTTGATAAATAAAATGTTATTAATCATGATGAACGATTCAGTTGAACTCGAAATTATACTGATATTTAGTAGGCCTACATCAAAATACTAGTATAAAATGGTTATGAAAAAGTTTAGGCTATATAATTATATTTGTGACAGTAAAAGTAAAGTATAGGCCCTACGTAGGCTTGTATTATTGAATGCAACATATCATAATGGCATAATTATAATGACACTTCAATACTGAACAATTCTAATTTTAGAATCTGCCAGTTTATTATCCGAAAAACCGACTATGGACTTTCACTTTTAAGCAGAACTTTACCCCGCGACTCACACACTGTCAATCATACTTGTTTATCAATAAAATCTAACCACAAGACTAAGCATGGTGGTACAATACGCGCTAGATGCATACGTTCATCCACCAGCACAAAAGCGCCGCATTCCCTAGGTAGTTGTGTACCATGTATAGTTATAATGGTACCAGTACGCGTCTGGAGGATTTAAACAATAACGAGATCCGGGCGACCAATCACAAGCCAGATTCATTTTTAAAGATGCATTACATCATCACCAATTTTAGTTAGGCCAGAAATTGGCCTAACTCTCAAGGCAAAGTCAGTAGTCCACTTGGGAAGCTAACAAACAGAGGGCGACGGTGACTGAAAAGATCAGTTGTGAAAATCTATCAATTGTGCACTCATTAATTAAATCAGAGTTTTAAGCTTAATGTAATAGCCAGAGTAGTGCACAATTGGCAAGTGGACTACAGAGAAGTCTAGCTGTGCTCTAATGTCCCAAAATAAATACTGTCCAAACGTTCATACCCCAGCCCTTAAACAAAAACATAGTGATTTGTGGTAATCACACCGGAAGTGTATCATCCTATGGGGCATTGTTAAACATGTATCTCATATCAAAACCGCTGGAACAACGCAACTCAAAATTTGGAAACATATTGCTTTAATGGTAGGCCTCAATCTACGGTAGGAAACAGAACATGAAAAATCAGACCACACCTCTTTAACATGTTTAAGAGAATACAGATTATGTTTACATTAGAAAATGGTAGTGAATTGATCTCATTTACTATTTCACATTTGGTTCTTACTTTTGAGGGGTGAGATGGAGGGAGAAAGTGGAACAAGGGAGGGAGGGAGGGAGGGGAGGCAAGGAGTGGGTGAGCAAGAAGGAGATTACGAGGAAGGATGCAAAGGAGAGGAAAAGAGGAGGCACGGTGAAAGATATATGGATAGACATATTCGCTTCAATTCTCATGACACTGTAAGAAGCATAAGGATTGTATATTTTTTTCATATACTAGTTAGTCCGACGAGTAGGACCTGTTTTTTTTCTTAGTTACCAACTATACTCTAACTCTGATCGCTCAAGAAAGATTAACCACAAAAATACACTAACCGCGCCTCCCGCTTACTGACCATCTTAACCAAGTGTGATCTTACTTACATAGGTGAAACCGGCAGAAAATTCGGTAAACGCTTAGACGAACACAGAAATGAGGCAGAGAAAGTTGCTACCAACATCCGCACTAGAGCCAACAGGAAAGCTTCGCAATCAACCATCCACAAATCAGCGATAACTGACCATGTTGTGGTGTGGACAATAATCATGTCATCAATTGGGATGAGGCAAAGATCGTTGGTAAAGAGAGTGATAAATACACAAGATGGATAAAGGAGGCCATCACCATCAGAAAACAAGGCACCACAATGAACCGAGACGAGGGCCAGTACAACCTAAGTCACATCTTTGACGACCTGTTGATGGAAAAATCAACAACAGCTGTTCAACGATCATCACATCAACAGTAGCATTGAGAAAGATAGCTGGTAGCTATCGAAACGTCTGCACGTAAGTGTGTTTTACCTGGACTAGTATATGAAAAAATATACAGTTTTATGGAACAGTCCTGATGAATTTGTTCAAGAGCATAAGGATTGTCTTTGTTCAGTGGCGTAGCGTCATGGGGGGGACGTGCCCTCCCCCCCCCCCAATATGATGACCCACGTTACACCACTGTCTGTGTTTTGACATAGACCCTGGAAGATATGGTTTTGACTCATCCCAAGATTGCAAGACATATTGAGCTAAGATTATCTTATTTGAGAACTGTAGAGCTGCCAGGGCTGTAGCAAGGTTGATATAAAATTGGATCGATTGAGCACATATTTCTTGGTCTCGCTATGAGTTTTAAAACATTGGACGAGACGTAGTTGAGTCCAATATTTTAGAACTCATAGCGAGACCAATAAATATTATTATTGGGCGTAAAGAATCCAATTTTATATTTTGATCCAATATTTTCACACACTTGGATTCATCAAAAAAAAATTATAATGAAAAATGTGGGTGGCCATCACAAAAAGTCGGGCGGCCATGCCCCCCCCCTTTTCTACCCTGCTTGCTTACGACCCTGAGAGCAGCACTGGTGGATCACATTTATATGCTGAAAAGTATTGAGAAGAAGAATATTGTACTAAGTTCTAACATATAGCTGTCATTGCATAAACTTCAATAACTTAACACTGTTTGAGCAAATCATCTATGAAAATATTAGTTTTTATGAGGATAAAGGGGAAAGCAAATACGACAATTTATTGTGCGAAGTTTACACTGCAGATTGTTGTTGATACTGACAGACTCTAGAGGGATATACCCAGTGGCAGAATAGGGTGCGTGAAGATGAGGCTCACTGAGGCAAAGTCCCACAGAAACACCTGTGCAAGAACCACTATTGGGGTTTAAGGTGTGTTTCTAGATCTACAAATATACCCCCTTGGTATAACTGAGAGAGGGATTGGGTGAGGGGGAAAGAGTAAATGGGAGCCTGCTTAGGATTCCTTCCCCCTCATACCCTCAAAAATTAGGATTTCATGTATTATTTTGCCCCTCTTGTTACTGTTAGGTTTTTCTGTACCTTTAAACACAATATGATATTCAGCAATATGCCTTTACTGTGTGTGCATAGATTTAGAATTCCCCCAGTACCTGACGTTGTTATTGCATATGAACCATAGAAGAACTGCAGTGCCTACCATATGGAGGATGTGTGGAGTACATGGATGCATGTTTAATAGACCTGAGATTTGCTATCTATTCCTTTTCTGCTTTCTGTGAATCAACATACACATTAGACAAAAGTTAACCTTTATGCAAAAAAAAATGTAAAATTATTGGTCATATTTGTGACCATCACATAGAAACAATATGACTCAGAAAATGAGTATAAAAAATAATAAGGAATTTGTACAATATTTGTCATATGAAATCAATATTCTACCACTAGGCATGTCCACTAAAAATTGAAGTACTTTTAAATTGATTCAGACCTAACTTATTGGATGGGAATTGATGAAAGAAACATTTTGGCGTTTAAATAATCTTAATCGGACGTTTCATTCCAGAGATATGGCCTTTCGAGTGTCACGGTTTTATATAGGGCTGCTAGAACATGTTAAAAAGTTAAAGTCCAAAAAGGAATACTAACAGAAAGTGCAACTTTAAGGTACTTTTTCTTAATGTATTTATTAACTATCTGATCTGGAACATTATATTTGCTTATAACAACATGAAAATAAGATCATCCTGAAAATTTTATCGATTTTGTTGACATACAACAAAAAATATAAGACCTCAAAACCCATGGTTTGTTTGGTGAAACCTCAAGCATGATCATAGATGGCCGCCATGGAAAATATCTCCATAGAGGAGATGAACAATAAGTGCATTATTTCAAATGAAAAGCGGTAGTCTTAAACATTGTTCAATCTTTTAAGGTCAGCACATTTTATCTTCAAAAATTATTATATTTCATCATGGCATAAGTTTGGTAACATTAATCACTACCAATTTTGAGAAATTTGCTCCAACTCAAAGGTTATCTTTACTACATTGAGCAATACTGTGTGTGCATGGAAGACATGATGGTCCCCGGTTTTTATACTCCCTATGAAATGGACATGGTAGTGAGAAGTGCACGGGAAGTGCATGATTTGAGATGGGCATGTAGGCTTAAACATTCTTAAATTTCTTAACATCCTACACATTTTGTCTTCATAAATAGTTAAATTTTATGAGTATGTAAGTTTGCTTGTCTGATTCACTCCAAATTCGGAGATAATTGCGTTTGAACACCTGATGCACGGAATGGTGTCACTTCAACCTGTTGTAGTTCTCATCTCATTAAATTTTTGCTGAACCATGAAATGGTATCAGCCTATAAGAGTGAATGTTACTAGCTTACTTACTAGCTTACTTACTAGCTTACTTACTAAGTTACTAGCTTACTGACTAACCATTTGGTCTGATCTTGCCAAAAGAGACGAAGGTATGACCCCATGAGTGGTGTCATATGAAAGAGTAAAACATAAAGAATATAATAAAAATATTTCCAAATGCTGGAGGTCATCCAGGGTCACAGGGGTCAAAAAGGTCATTTTAACTGAAAATGCTCCGATTGAGCTTAAATTTAAATGCAATGATCCTTGTGACATTCTAAACATGTTTTAAACATTTAAAAAATATTTTAAGATTCATATAAGGTCATTAAGGGGTCATAAAGGGGTCAAAGGTCAATTTTTCCAAAATGCTCCGATTGAGCTGTAATTTAAATGCAATGATCCTTATGACATTCTAAACATGTTGAAAATATTTTAAAATTCATTTAAGGTCATTAAGGGGCAATAAAGGGGTCAAAGGTCAAGTTTTCAAAATGCTTCAATTGACCTGAAATTTAAATGCAATGATCCTTATGACATTCTTAACATGTTTTAAATATTTCAAAATTCATTTAAGGTCATTATGGGGGTCATACAGAGGTCAAAAGTCAAGTTTTCAAAATGCCAGCTTCTCACGATCAAGACGGCAATTAATGAAACAGTCTTATTAAAATTAATAGGGGCCTACTATCCTGCACAGTATTGCTGCTTGATCAGATCGTCACAGTCATCCGCCTAACTTACCTCGTGCCCTTGCAAAGGGCACAGTTGCTCTAGTTTATTTTATATTCTTTACTTTTCTTCTTTCATTAACACCACTCGGGTGGTCATACCTGCATTTCGAGATTATGTCCATTACAGACTCCGGGTGACAGTGGTATAGGCCTACCACAATATACTGCTGAAGCCACATGGTTCAGCTATGGTGCGGTTATCACTCTAGTTCATTAAAAAAAGTTGATCTCTTCATGCAGGAAAAGTTTGGTTAATGTTTTCTGGTGGAATCAGGAATTTCTTGAAACACCCTGATATAGGCCTACATTTGGATCAAAACAAGTATGTACGCCATTTAACAGGCCTGGGATTTCTTGTATCGATCAGTTTCTCCATAGACAATACGTGTGTCGAGAGCACGCACACAGTAAATGAAAAATCGTTCTAGTGGAAACTGTATTGAGAGTGGGCATCCCTACTACCACCCACATCCATGTGAGATCGAAGAAGGGGGAGGAGAATTTGTTTTTCATGCCTATATGGGGCATTCATGTGTTTTTCACACCGAACATGGACATCGTCAAACTTTCACAGTCCCCATTCTCAATATGCAAGCAATGAACTTTTTACAACAGGGGACCTCTAGAGGTAAGGTGGAAGTCCCTGATTAGACAAAAATATGAACTATGTAATTAACAAGTGGTAAAAACAGGGGTACGAGGGGCGGTCAATAAGTTCGTAGAACAAGGTACTTGAAAGAGTACTAGCCAAATTCTTTCTATCTAACTCTTGAGCATGGTCACTACAAACCTTAATGCACTCATCACAATTTTTCTTGAAACCTTCTATGTCAACAAAATGGAAGTCTTCCGATAGCTCCTTGAGCCACTCTTTAGTGAAGGCTCACCAGCATTGATCACCAGCAAACCTGATATTATGAAGCTAGGACTTAAAATTCTAAAATAGATTTCACTAACTGGAGGCCATGCCTGAACCACAATGTGGTTACTTTAGTTAACTGACCCCTCTGTCGTGAATGGCAGCTTGACAAACTAAGAATAGCGTACAGGACACAATCCGAGAACAGTCACATTCCTACCATCAACCTTCTTCACATGATGGCTTGCCTCAATTTTGCTATCAAAATTGTATGATATATGCCTATGATTGTACTTTCATTTGGCAAATGATCTGTCATCAAGACTCTCCCTGGATCTCAGAAACAGCGATGAAGACCTTGCACCATGGTGACCTAGTGATGATCTTCTTAGGTGTGGGAGATCCAGGTGCTTCCACAAAATGCTCTCGTAATTCCAGTGATTAATGTATGTTTTATCACCTTTAGTCACATATAGATTAAACTTGCCTCGGTCCTCATTCTAAGTGTATAGAAGGTGTGGACCTGAATATGTCATTTGGTATCAAATTTGTACATTAAGATTCTGGGACCCCATCTAGAAGACACCCTGGAATACCCAATGTTAATGGATTAATGTTGAAAACACATTCAACAGAGTTGGCATATTGTGTGGCTATCTCATCTTTCTTTTTTGGCTCTTTATCCATTATCAACAGCCCTCGAATTAACCCACGGCACCGACGGCATATTGCCGTGGGTGCCCACCCCCATTGCCGCAATGCCCTCAAAATATGTCCTTTACGGCGGCAGTCACTTGTCAGTGCCCCTAAATGAAGTTGCCGTGTGTGCCCTAGCCGGCCAGCCTTGCCCCTTCATTATAAAATCATTAACAAGTACTGGTTAAAACCCAAAAAAATTGTGGAAAATTAAATCGAAAATTTTGAACACGATCGCTATTTTGAGCATCGTAACCACAGAATTGATCGTAACCCAGCTATCAATCACAGTATACACAATAGTTTGTTGTCAATTAATATTCATTACCCCTACGTAAGCTTACATATTCAGCCAATCACATCGGCTTTTATACATTATCTGGTTGCTAGAAATCGGACTTCATTTTCTCGATTGGTCAGAGAAATACCTTCAGCGTACTATCGACTAATCAGAAACGCTGTTAGTAACTATTAAAGCTTCCTCGTGTCGTGAACAAAATATGAGCGCTGGGCAAATCAATTGATCTCTCGATTAGCAAACATTGACTTCCCATTGCAAACCGATGGCGATCCCCTCTCCGGTATCGTCTTATCTTGTACATGTGAGCCCATCTCTAGATATGTTTTGCACGAAATAGTTTTTATCCCGGCGAATTTGCCCGCGAATTTGATCAATATTATTACCAAAGTTACAGCTGTTTCATCGCTGTTTCGAGTCAGTTTTGCAGCTCAGAACTAGGGATCGCAAAATTTAAGTAAATTAAACTGTTGATTTTTGAATGCTTTGTATTATTTAAGCAGGTTTTTTGAGCAAGCAGGTTAGTTTTAGTGTAAAGTTGAGAGTTTTACTTTTGTGTCGAATTCAGCTGACAGCAATGCATCTATTCGCTTTTGAAAAATTGCCTTGGTGCCCTTCTCAAATTTTCAACAGTTGCCTTGATGCCCTTTTGAAATATTACATATTGCCGTGCTGCCTTGCCTTTTCAGTGAAAATCCAAGGCAATTATCAACTTGCCCTAAAAAAGTTGCCGTGCCCCTTCAGATCCTTAATTCGAGGGCTGATTATCAATGCCACTGTACCAGCACGTATATCGTTAGTGGTGACGTCAGCAAGTCTTTTGGACCTTGCATGATCTTCAAGGACGCTCATTCCATTCTTGAACTCTAAGAACCATTTTGTTGCTGTTGAATATCAAGGACTTCATTACCATTTACAGCAATTGTACATTGTTAAATTTCATTTGCGTTTTCACCGCCGTTCAGAGAAATTTCCATAATGACCCTGTATTCACTTCTGGTAGTACCTGTGAATTCATGGAGGTAGGCTTCCTCTGAAGAGTGTCCTGCCCACATACAGTGATGAAAAAATCTAATATCTTTGCATTAATGTTTTGAAGGAATAAGCTTTCAAATGAGACCAAATTCAATACCGTGCAACAAAGTAGCATACCGAGTTCTACAAACTTTTTGACCGCCCCTCGTAAAAAGCCCTGGTTAGGTGATAAAACAAGTTTTTCTCACTCGCCCCCACCCACCGACCCCACACAACACCCCCATATTCTTGCTCATCCACACAACCCCACACACATTCTTGCACATAACACCTTTCTTTAATGCCAGTCCCAAGTTGATACCAACACACTTTAGTCAATCTTTTCCCCTTTTAAATGCAATCAAGCTTGATAACTTCCATGTAGTTCATTAGTCATGAGTCTGGACTAGAGCATTCATACCAGTCACTAGCTTACAGAAAAAGTACAGGACGGTTCAAAGAAACCTCAAGGGGCAGATGCTCCCTGATATAAGACATCTTAAAGATACCCTTTAAAATTATGTTTATGTTGTTTACATTCTACGATCTGATGCTAGGATCCACAACATGCTAATCTATCAGGGGCACAGTTCTTTAACCCCAATACATTTGTACATTCATTGAATGACCTTTGAAAATTTGGGTACAAAAACTCATACTCTGCAACTTGAGGTAAAATTTTGTTCTATGATTGTTTAATTGAGGTTATTGAATTATGCAATTGGGATGAGGCCATTGTTATGGTCCATAGTGTGAAGTGAAGTGAAGATATTATACAGATCTATAAACCCACATATGAAACTTAACATACTGAACTATGTGATCTCAAGATTGTTTGTTATCATAAATCAGGTGTCTATGTTATTAAGAATGTTTAAAATCTTATATTAATGCTTAGTATTGATATTCATTTTCCCAATTTGTGTTTTAATTGTAATTTGCATAGTTAAAGAAAGACAAATTATGTGTATTGAAAAAAAAAATTAAATTCTGGCAAGCATTCAATTCAGGTACTGAAATTGAACCATATTTAGAGCTGCAAATTTGAACTACAGATTTGTCAGATTTTGTATGGGAAAATGACCATAAATATAGCCATAGTATAGGGCCTTTTGACTGTGGTGATCCAAAACCATGCTAGATCATAATATCCAGAGAACTGCTAAACCCTGTGACTGCTATTCCCCAGAAATGGAGTGGTTAGTGGGTTTTAGCAGTTCTCGGATATAGTGTGTTTAAAAGGCCCTATAGTAGAGCTACATAAATAAGGAGTTAGTTCTTCAATGTATAGTGTAGTAACCGGTAACCCTATTGTACCTGGCCTTTTGACCATGTCAATGCCAATCCCTAAAAAAACCAGAAAACTGCTAAACCCAGTGACTGCTCCTCCTGAAAAATTTTGGGTGGTTCTTGGGAATATAGCATATTTAAAAGGCCCTATAGTTGGGCTATCTGTCAGCTTTTGCAGGTAAAGAGTTTTAAATAAAATACATTTATTGAAAAAGCATGCATAGTAAGGGTTTAAAAAGGATGGATGTTTATTTTTCCGATCTTATTTTCACTCTGAAAATATGACTGTTAGCAGTTTCTACACATTCACATCGCATGCAACGTTTAGCGAAAAAAGCTGCAAAATCTCCCTAATATTCCTCAAAACAACTGCAGGGAAAAGGGGAAGTGTGGATTTCATGTTAATAAATAATGGAGTTTTGCGTACGGATTTGTGATTAAGTAAAGGTTGGCAGGCCTGCATGTTATCGCATTAAAAATGACAATTATAAAGATATATAGAGGAATGAAGTCATTACTAAGTCATAATGTGTAAGGTGAATATCTGTGTTCAATCATAGCTAGTGACTCACCATATGCGATTAAAAATGTAGCTTACATGACACCTGATGAGCCATTTGATGGGCTGTATATATGTCTGTATAGGGTAGGACTACCAATTATCGGACAATGCCAGTTATCGGACGATTACATGGTTTGGACCATGTGGAGTTGTTTCTTCAAGTCAATGTGAATTTATATCGCATCAAATGAAAGAACGGATACTTACTGCATTTAAATGGCTGCCTTGCAGCTGGTTCCGTTTATTATGATTTCGCACATACGAGCGTGAATGGACTGAGTATGCCTCTTTATTATTAAAAACATGTTACTTATGAGGTAGCGTAATTCGGCATGACCAATTTGTGTGGGTCTTGAGCTTTTCATAATTTACTAAAACTGATATATTTTTATTATTTATGTTTGTAAAACTGTGTAGTTTCTGCAGCAACATCTGACATGACCGGTTGCTAACAACGCTTCCGGCTGAATGAAGTGTCCGATAATTGGCTTGTAAAATCTGCGCATGCCCAATTACCGGACACCCTCTGGCCTTCATATATAAACAGTTGCCAGGCAGCCAGCGCTGTATGTCAATTAACATGTTGCACTATGTTAGGTGTATTTTAGCTTATTTTAGCTTAGTTGAGAACGCAAATAGGGTTTGATGTTAAGTTTAAGTTATATTATAATGTTATGATTAAAATAGTTGATGCACCTACAATGTATAGGCCTACATTGTACCTAAATGTGGTTTGCGGTGGGGAAAATGCCACCGTGAAGTATCAGACAATGTCCAAATATAACCCACAATCATGAAGGAATTTGGTTGAGTTGAAAAAATAGATGTGTGCTGTTAGTTTTGCGGGTGTCCGGTAACTGGCTGCGTAGTGTCCGATAACTGGCATAGGCGTCCGATAACTGGCAAGATGCCTCAATGTGGTTTTCAATCCATATATCTATAATGGCTTGTCTCGTCAATTCAAATTTTATGTTACATTTAGGGCTGTCTTTGGTCATTACGTGGATGTTCTATAGTTGGGAAAATATTCTTCAGTTTTTTAAATATTGAGCAAATCGCTTAAGTGTCCGATAATTGGTAGTCCTACCCTATATATGTGTCATACTGAGGCACAAACAAGTCTTAAAGGGATGATCAAAGATTTTCTGTATATTACATGTAGGTCGACTAACCGCTTCACCTAATGATCAACAAGCTTAAACAGGTCATCATAAAAATTCATGACTAATTCATTCACATTGAAGGTAAACTAACTTGTTTTGGGAAACCCTAGGATTTGATATTCAAATGTGTTTTGCATTCTGGATTAATATTTCTATCAGGGCTGTAGCGAGCAGGGCCATAGAGGAGTCCATGGCCGTCCCACTTTTTAAAAAATTACTTGTTTTTTTTTATAGCTCTATTTCAATTTTGGTGTACATATGCCGCCCCACATTTTGATGGCAGCCCTACATTTTTCAACCTTGCCAGCTCTAATTTCTATATATAAACACTTTTCTATATAAGGTTGTAGGCCTATATGTTTATCCTGAATCAAATCAAATCTTCATTTACATCCAAATGAGAGTCTCATCCTTACTTGGCCAATCAAAATTGGGATTTTAGCATCTGAAGAAAGCTCATATTTTACTCATAATCCCATTTTTCATTTTTGGGAAAGTATCACAAACATCAAGTTGCACATTTCTTTCTGCTGTTGTAGATATTCTGGAAAGGGTATACAGTCGGGGCACCCATTAAATTCCTTTATATGTAAACATATTTGTGGTAATTTTATCTTGAAAATATGATCTCCAAACAAAATGGAAATTGAATTCTCTGACAAATTGTTTTACTTTGATTTTGCAAGTACATACATCAATTGACCCTGGACAATACAATGCTTTATATTGTCTACAAATTAAGTCATTATATTCTAATTACTAGCTCTTCAGCAGAATATTAATATAAATTGATGCTAGTATTAAATATGATTAAAGTGAATAATTTGATTTAATCAATGATTAAGCAGGGTATTATGTGATATTAAGAAGTAATACTAAATGGTCAGATTTATAAAAGAAGAGAATTATTGAAATAATCTATTTAATCTGTGGATTGTATTAAATCAAGAGCAGGGCTTCCCAGACTTTTTTTCCCATGACCCAAATTTCATAAGAAAAAATATGACACAACCCACTGCATAATACAAATGTTGTTACTACGGAAACGGTGTACCGGGCAAATTTCCAAAGGGACACAATTTTCAAGTCGTCCCACTGACGGGCTCCTAGAATGACATGACCAGGACAAATGCGCACAAAACGTGCAAAATTTGTAATTTTAATGCTGAAATGGGCAAAAATGTGGTTACATGACCAATTCGATGGTACTCTGCACTTAATAATGCATGGAGATGTATTTTTTAAATTTGCAAGTCCCGCAACCTCTTTTAGAAGAGGCCGCGACCCTCAGAAGGGCTGTGACCCACAGTTTGGGAACCGCTGAGTATGAAAGAAAGAAAGAAATACTGGTTTGAAATATCTTTCTGTTCAATATTAATTTGAAGGTAGTGTGAAATATTTAAACATGTTTTTAGGTAGGTTTATGCCTTCATAGGTTTCTGAAGTCCTCCCATAGGTTTCAGAACCAGTGGGTGGGGCTTGCAGGGTAGGGGCTATTTACCCGGGCTAGTGGGGGCTCAGTCCCACCAAAAATTTGGGTATGGGGCTCAAATACCCTTCAGCCCCCTAATAATTTATTTATATTTATTTATTATGCTTCATCACTGGCTCATATACAATTACAAAGATAAATATATTATATAAATATTGCACATACTAATAATCAAGACAAAGTAAAGAATAAAATGCCAGCGAAAAGAATGGGACAAACAGGTGCAAAATCACCTCTAGGACCATCCCACCTTTCGATTTTTGAAAACAAATTATTGAAAAAAAAAACCCATCACAGCCCCATCCCAAATTAAATAAGCCTGCAATTCGAGCATCTGCAGTAAGAGCTCCAAGAGCATGTTTTCAAAGAACAAAAATTTTGAGTAAAATGAGAATTCAAAAATTCAACCACCCCAGATTTGAAGGAAGAAAAGGAACCGGCTGTCCTTGTAGACAAAGGCAGCTGATTCCAAAGCTGCACAATGCGATTAAAATAAAAAGTCATGTGCGCTTCGGTTTTGCAACGTTGAATTTTGAGTTTAAATGGATCGGAAGATAATCTAGTGGTGGGATGGTCCTTCCCATTCCCTTGGCTGAATTTAACATAATTATTGACATTAATATCATAGTGACCCTCCCTACATCTGTAAAAAAACAAGAGATCACTTTTGTCTCTCCTGAGAGTAAGAGGAAGTAAGTCCAAATTGGTAAGCCTCTCCTTATAATCCTGATCAGGATAATGTAAAATGAATTTGGTAGCTCGTCTTTGGACTCCTTCCAACATTTGGAATGAAAAAAAAACACCTTGATCAGATACTGGAAAAAATGTTATTTTTGACCAATATTTTGCAACAATTTCTGACTCTCAGGGGAACCTTCCTCAGGCAACCCCCTCCCCCAGGACAGGTCAAGAACAAAATTTGGTTTTGTCGGGCACCCCAGTGTTGAAAATCTTTCAAAGCCACTAAGTCTTGGGAACTGATTTTTTCCTCTTTAAAAAGTAGGGTCTTGTGAACAAAAATGTAGCTGAGAATTGAGTGAATAGTTTCTACTTTCTACAAGTGAATAATCAAATTAGAATCATTAAAATGGATGTGTTGAGATAGTTATCAGATGTATACCATCATTATCATCGCATACGGATCAAAGTTAGGCCAAAAAAAGTTGTTTGTTTGTCCTCCACCGCCTCGCTCCTCAGATTAAGGCCTGACCAATATTGTTTTTTTAAAATAAAAATAAGTAAAATTCAATTTTTTTCAGATTTGGAGTATCTCTGGACCTAGCTAGAGCTAAATACTAAGATCTTTCATGGTTGAAAATAAAAAAAGCCCCCAAAAACATTTTGTTTCTTCAATATGCAAAGTTATAACTTGTGTTCATGTCATAGTCTATTATTTTTAGTGACTTCAAAATACATTGAATTTGAAATCATTAAAAGACTATGAAATTATAACTTTAACTGCATAAAGAAACAAAGTGTTGTTGTTTTTTAATTCACCATGAATGATTGTAACATTTAGCTCTAGCTAGTTCCAGGAATACACCAAATCCAAAAAAAAAAAAAAAAAACCGCCCACCCGCACGTCCTCTTTCAAAGCTGTGGAGGACAAACAAACAATTATTTTTTTTGGCCTTACCAGGCCTTTTATACAAACCGTTTGTACAAAATGAGTCATCTTACCAAGACAAAAGTAGGCAGGATGAACGAATGTTGCTTCCTCATTCATGTGACCAGGGAAAATGAATAGGTCTGATTTGTCTGAGTGATAGCACAAATAGTCGGCAAAATTAAAGAGCCTTGATCTATAGAGTACCCTCATTCTGTGTAATTTTATGCTGAATCAGCAAAATATTAGTGCGGAAAGGGTAAAGTTATTACAGACCCCTTTTATGGTATAACCAGAAACTTTTGTGCGACTAGTTTTTGCGCTTTGCCAATTTCAAGTGTTCCACTTTTTTTTTTTTAATTTGTAATTCTAAGCTTTCTTATATGCATTGGTCCAATAATTATCTGCAAAAGGAAAGTGTGTCATTATTTCCATAGTGGCTGTTTGAAATGCATTTAAAAATGTAAATGTAGTGTGACGATGTTGGCTTTTGGGCAAATTGCTATTGGATATGGAGTGATGAAGTTCTACATGTGTTTTCAAAGATAATTACTGTGTGTAATTCTAAGCTATTCACAATATTGGCGCGCCAGCGTTTGCGATGTAATCGTGATGTATCATGGGAAAAGGTCGACATCCAAGTCCGCATAATCTGAATATTACCATGCTATTACATAGGAACATGTGACAATATTTTTTAGTTTATCAATATAACGGTATTACACGCAAATCGATAGAGAAAAAATTAATTGTGCACATTTCAAATCACATTATTAAGTATTATTGAGTATCGATTCGCGTGTAACACCTTTATTTTGACAAACTAAAAAATATTGTCACATGTTCCTATGTAATAGCATGGTAATATTCGTATTGCGCGGACTTGGATGTCGACCTTTTCCCATGATACATCACGATTACATCGCAAACCGCTGGTGGCGCCCTTATTGTGAATAGCGAGAATTGTGTTACTTTATAAAATGTTCATACATGAACAAGAATCATGAATTTATACTGTATTCATTGTACAGGGTGTCTCAAAAATGTTTGGATGATGGGCTTCCATGTGAATTCAAAGACATCAAATAACACACCTTTAAGGAAAGGATATTGCTGCCTGTATCATGTTTAAAATGGTCACATCAACATCAAAATACCATGGAAATTGTCACATGGACGAGTACCACACATTTTGGGACACCCTGTAAAGATGTAATTGTACACGTGGTCATTGACATGAATGTTAACTCTATCACTATCAAGGTGAATACAAGTTCACATAGACTTTTTGATATGCATAGCCATAGCTCACCTATATATTGTGTTGAAAACATTGATGCTTCCGGCACAGTGTTTTTGAGTGAAGTCAGGTTCATGTGGTCTTCTACAATCCAGACCAATCATGGGATATCAAGTTTGTGCGAGAATTCCAGCACTTGGAATAGATTCCACATAATATTAAGAAAAATTACGAGGGGGGACTTCAATTTGTTCTATGATGTGGGGCTCAGGACAATATACAAGAGCTCTTGTCCAGGACTGACCAAATGACAGGCGCAAGTATGTGCATGTTGCATGTAACATGATCAATTTTACACTATTTTGACCCATAATCAGTGTGAATTTAGATGTCAATCGGTTCTGTGATAAGGAGGTGCACAGAGCAATTTTGGCAGAATTTCTATATGTGAGACCGATCTGGCCTGCCCGGTAAAAGTTTTCTGGGGGTTGGGGTGCACTCTGCTCCCTCCGCCAACTATTATGCTACTGCACCTTCCTGTGTGTTTTGTGTGCTGAACACTAGATACTCCTGCTGCTCACCACCAAGGGTATTTGAATTCACTAGTCCAGCATCCCACCCTTAATTCATTTCATCCCCCTAATTTCCCCCTATAAATGACCCTATACTACCATACCCATTGACTACATGTTGACCATGGTGATGCAGCATTAGGCGGAGGCGCCGTGTTTAATGTTAGCTTTGGCCTACCCGGCTATCCCGGTAGGAATTAATGGCCTCTAATGAATCTGACCCTGTTCTGTCAGTATCCGTGACATGAAACCCGTGGCACACAGATTAAGTTTCACCATATGGTTTCACTCATCAAACTGCAGTGAGCACAACCATGCATGCCATGCATGGTGCTGTGCAATATGATATCTGTGATCAAACCACACAAGCAAGGTCCAAGGATTTGCGCACTGTGCAATGTGATACGGTGATCAAACCACGCATGGAAGGGCCAAGGTTTTGCGCTTGCACAACAGATGACCGCTACGATGGAATATTCCTACAAGCCATGCTTGGTTTACCCACAAAGATTTGCTATACACGTGATACAAGGTTACAACTTATCCATAGTCGAATGAAATTCAACTTGAAACTTCATAAATCTTCTCATATTCCTCAGTATTATACGATTATGACTTTATCCGGGAAGAATACACGTCTTATCACACATGCAGCTAATCATTTATTCAAACCTCGTAACTAGTGAAATCGCCTTAACATAGATTATAATTTTTCTGAATTTATAAAGTGAGACTAGATTAAACTTATTTAAATAAGAAATTAGAGAACAAATACAAGTGGCAATTGTGCTTATGAAGTCGGGTTATTTAATTTAAATGGTAAGCAATAATTTTGACATTTGTGACCCGTGCTAGATATTTGTTTTTTACATTAAATTACATTTATTTACAATGTCCTATAATAGGCCTATGTTTGAATAATTTCTCATTGAAAAACGGAGCTCCAAAAAATTGCAGAACTTGAAGCTGCAATGAAGGAGTTTTTATGGAAATATTTCGGGCCAAAAGTATTACGGCCTTTTTCTCCGGGCTGAGTTTTCATTGAAATTTGCTAGGCAAAATCGTTTGCTTATTTTATCGAGTACTTCACAAATTATTGTACTAACGTGTAGCTGGGTTTGGATTTTAATCTGATCTCACCATGCTCACTTTATCATGATAAATTATTAACAAATGAAAATCTCTGTCAAGGCGATTTCACTTTTCGTCATGGTTAGGCCTAAGTTTCCAAAAACCCTGCTCTGCATTTTAAACTTCCCGGTTCTATACGCAGACTCTTGTAGAAAGTTAAGTTCAATATTTCAAAAAAAACACCCTGGTACAAGTTCGAACCTCCACGAATTTGGAATGTATAGATGTTATTTCACAACATTAGTGTTTGTAGTGGATATTTTCGGGGTTCTTATAAAATTTGCATTAAACATTAAAACGCACGATAATTCAAATTTTCGATGGCGTCATCATATACACTTTCTGTTATTAGTGTTAACAGTTCCTTCTGTACATTAATTTTCACTACAGCTACAAAGACACAAATTTAAAGTCGCATCCCTTTCTCGCTCCCCTTTGTATATTAAGTCCACATCATTTCTATTATGGTATTAACATACAGGAAAATGAAAGGCTTAGGCCTACATCAAATTAACTGAACTGACACGGTTAAATTTTAACATGGAAATTATAGTTCATAGTTAGATGCTCTGGCTAGCACGATCCCGCTCCCCTCATTGGTACAGCTTCAACTATCGGCTAAGTCTGCATCCGCTTTCTCCCTGCACTTTCTATACCATGAATACGACACTTAGCAGCGGATAAGTTGTATATAGGCCTGCAACAAATAAAAGGGTGCGGTCTCGGGTTTTAATGCTGAATTTCTAGATCGGTCATGATGTTCATAGATATGAACTAGATTTTCCATGTTAAAATTTAACCGTTCAGTTTAATTTGATGCAGGCCTATATGCCTTACATTTCCCTGCAGCATATTAATACCATAATAGAAAGAATATAGACTTAATATACAAAGGGGGGCGAGAAATGGATGCGACTTTAAATTTGTGTCTTTGTAGCTGTAGTGAAAATTAATGTACAGAAGAAACTGCAATTCACAGAAAGTGGGGCGAGAAAGGGGTGCGAGCTATCGTATTTATGAACATCATAACCGAACTAGAATTCCGCGGTAAAATTCGAGACCACACCATTTCATTGGCTCCCGGCCTATGCAACCATGGCAACTTTCCGGTGCCTTCATTGTAAAAGGGGAGCGAGAAAGGGATGCGATAGTTGTAGCTGTGCAGAAAGGGCACCAATAAATAGAACAAGTTATTATTACAACAATACGAGAAAGGGGAGCGGGATCGTGCTAGCCCTATCATAGCTAAAGCATCTAACTATGAACTATAATTTCTATGTTAAAATGTTAACCTTGTCAGTTTAATTTGATGTAGGCCTTAAAGTCTTTCATTTTCCTGTATGTTAATATCATAATAGAAAGGAAACGAACTTAATATACAAAGGGGAGCGAGAAAGGGATGCGACTTTAAATTTGTGTCTTTGTAGCTGTAGTGAAAATTAATGTACAGAAGAAACTGTAGTTAACAGAAAGTGGTGCGAGAAAGGGTGCGAGCTATCGTGATTTATGAACATCATGACCGAACTAGAATTCATGGTAAAATCCGAGACCACACCCTTTCATTTGCTCCATGCCTTTGCAACCATTGCAACTTTTCCGGTGCTAAGTGTCGTATTCATGTCTCTTCATGGTAATAGAAAGGGGGGCGAGAAAGAGATGCGGACTAACCAGATAGCTGTAGTTGTACAGAAAAGGGACCAATGAATTGAACAAAATGCCACCAGAACCATATTAGAAAGGGGAGCGGGTTCGTGCTAGACCTATACCATAGCTTAACTATGAACTAGATTTTCCATGTTAAAATTTAACCGTGTCAGTTTAATTTGATGCAGGCCTATATGGCTTACATTTCTCTGCAGCATGTTAATACCATAATAGAAATGATATGGACTTAATATACAAAGGGGAGCGAGAAATGGATGCGACTTTAATTTTGTGTCTATGTAGCTGTAATGAAAATTAATGTACAGAAGAAACTGCAGTTCACAGAAAGTGGTGAGAGAAAGGGGTGCGAGCTATCGTATTTATGAACATCAGAACCGAACTAGAATTCCGCGGTAAAATTCGAGACCACACCCTTTCATTTGCTCCCGGCCTATGCAACCATGGCAACGTTCCGGTGCCTTCATTGTAAAAGGGGAGCGAGAAAGGAATGCGATAGTTGTAGCCTCTGAGTTGTAGCTGTGCAGAAAGGGCACCAATGAATTGAACAAGTTATTATTACATACAACAATACGAGAAAGGGGAGCGGGATCGTGCTAGCCCTATCATAGCTAAAGCATCTAACTATGAGCTATAATTTCTATGTTAAAATTTTAACCTTGTCAGTTTAATTTGATATAGGCCTTAATATCTTTCTGAAGAAACTGCAGTTAACAGAAAGTGGTGCGAGAAAGGGGTGCGAGCTATCGTATTTATAAACAACATGACCGAACTAGAATTCCGCGGTAAAATCCGAGACCACACCCTTTCATTTGATCCAGGCCTATGCAACCATTGCCACTTTTCCGGTGCTAAGTGTCGTATTCATGTCCCTTCATGGTAATAGAAAGGGGGGCGAGAAAGGGATGCGATAGTTGTAGCTGTACAGAAAAAGGACTCCTTAATTAATTGAACAAGATGTCACCAGAACCATTTAAGAAAGGGGAGCTGGTTCGCGCTAGCCCTGTCATAGCTTAACTATGAACTAGAGTTTCCATGTTAAAATTTAACCGTGTCAGTTTAATTTGATGTAGTCCTATAATGCCTTTCATTTCCATGTATGTTAATATCATAATAGAAAGGATATGGACTTAATATACAAAGGGGAGCGAGAAATGGATGCGACTTCAAATTTGTGTCTTTGTAGCTGTAGTGAAAATTAATTAATGTACAGAAGAAACTGCAGTTCACAGAAAGTGGTGCGAGAAAGGGGTGCGAGCTATCGTATTTATGAACATCATAACCGAACTAGAATTCCGCGGTAAAATTTGAGACCACACCCTTTCATTTGCTCCCGGCCTATGCAACCATGGCAACTTTTCCGGTGCCTTCATTGTAAAAGGGGAGCGAGAAAGGGATGCGATAGTTGTAGCTGTGCAGAAAGGACACCAATGAATTGAACAAGTTATTATTACAACAATACGAGAAAGGGGAGCGGGATCGTGCTAGCCCTATCATAGCTAAAGCATCTTGATGTAGGCCTTAAAGTCTTTCATTTTTCTGTATGTTAATATCATAATAGAAAGGATACGAAATTCATATACAACATGTACAAAGGGGAGCGAGAAATGGATGCGACTTTAAATTTGTGTCATTGTAGCTGTAGTGAAAATTAATGTACAGAAGAAACTGCAGTTAACAGAAAGTGGTGCGAGAAAGGGGTGCGAGCTATCGTATTTATGAACATCATAACCGAAATAGAATTCCGCGGTAAAATCCGAGACCACACCCTTTCATTTGCTCCAGGCCTCTGCAACCATTGCAACTTTTCCGGTGCTAAGTGTCGTATTCATGTCCCTTCATGGTAATAGAAAGGGGAGCGAGAAAGGGATGCGATAGTTGTAGCTGTAAGAAAAGGGAATTCTTAATGAATTGAACAAGATGTCACCAGAAAGGGGAGCGGGTTCGCGCTAGCCATATCATAGCTTAACTATGAACTAGATTTTCCATATTAAAATTTAACCGTGTCAGTTTAATTTGATGTAGGCCTATAATGCCTTTCATTTCCATGTATGTTAATATCATAATAGAAAGGATATGGACTTAATATACAAAGGGGAGCGAGAAATGGATGCGACTTTAAATTTGTGTCTTTGTAGCTGTAAAGAAAAGTCACCCATAATTTGTACTAAAAAACTGCAGCTTAGTAACAGAAAGTGGTGCGAGAAAAGGGTGCGAGCTATAACAGTATCATATCTATCACGTCTATGAACATCATGACCGATCTAAAAAAATCGGCATAAAAATCCGAGACCGCACCCTTTTATTGTTGCAGGCCTATATGCAACTTATCCGCTGCTAAGTGTCGTATTCATGGTAATAGAAAGGGGAGCGAGAAAGGGATGCGGACTTTATTTTAGCCGATAGTTGTAGCTGTACAGAATGGGCACCAATGAATTGAACAAGTTATTATTACAACAATACCAGAAAGGGGAGCGGGATCGTGCTAGTCCTATCATAGTTAGAGCATCTAACTATGAACACAAATTTCTATGTTAAAGGATTTGTCTTAATAAATATATACAAATGGATGGAAGCGAGAAAGGATGCGACTTTAAATTTGTGTCTTTGTAGCTGTAGTGAAAATTGATGTACAGAAGAAACTGCAGTTAACAGAAAGTGGTGCGAGAAAAGGGTGCGAGCTATCGTATCATGACCGAACTAGAATTCGGCGGTAAAATCCGAGACCACACCCTTTCATTTGCTCCAGGCCTATGCAACCATGGGAACTTTTCCGGTGCTAAGTATCATATTAATTCATGTCCCTTTACGGTAATAGAAAGGGGCGAGAAAGGGATGCGGACTTACCCGATAGTTGTTTTAGCTGTACAGTAAAAGGGACTCCTTGATGAATTGAACAAGATGTCACCAGAACCATTTAAGAAAGCGGAGCGGTTCGTATAGCCCTATCATAGGTTAACTATGAACTAGATTTTCCATGTTAAAATTAACCATGTCCGTTTAATTTGATGTAGGCCTATGTGCCTTTCATTTTCCTGTATTTAATATCATAATAGAAATGATATGAACTTAATATACAAAGGGGAGCGAGAAAGGGATGCGACTTTAAATGTGTGTCTTTGTAGCTGTAAAGAAAAGTCACCCATAATTTGTACTGTACTGAAAAACAGAAAGGGTGCGAGCTATAGTATCGTATCTATAGTTAAGCTATGGTAGGTCTAGCACGAACCCGCTCCCCTTTCTAATATGGTTCTGGTGACATCTTGTTCAATTCATCAAGGAGTCCCTTTTTTGTACAGCTACAACTATCGGGTAAGTCCGCATCCCTTTTTCGCTCCCCTTTCTATATATTACCATGAAGGGACATGAATACGACACATAGCACCGGAAAAGTTGCAATGATTGCATAGGCCTGAAGCAAATAAAAGGGTGTGGTCTCGGATTTTACTTCGGAATTCTAGTTCGGTCATGATGTTCATAAATACGACAGCTCGCACCCCTTTCTCGCACCACTTTCTGTGAACTGCAGTTTCTTCTGTACCTTAATTTTCACTAAAGACACAAATTTAAAGTCGCATTCCTTTCTCGCTCCCCGTTGTATGTTAAGTCCAAATTTATTATGGTATTAACATACAGGGAAATGTAAGGCACATAGGCCTGCATCAAATAAACTGACACGGTTAAATTTTAAAATGGAAAATCTAGTTCATAGTTAAGCTATAATAGGTCTAGCACGAACCCGCTCCCCTTTATAATATCGTTCTGGTGACATATTGTTCAATTCATCAAGTTGGTCCCTTTGCTGTACAGGTACAACTATCGGTTAAGTCCGCATCCCTTTCTCGCTCCCCTTTCTATTACCATGAGGGGACAAGCATACGACACTTAGCACCGGCAAAGTTGCAATGGTTGCATAGGCCTGGAGCAAATGAAAGGGCGTGGTCTCGGATTTTAGAACAAAATCTTAAGGCCCTTCACAATATTGGTTTTGAGTTTACTGCCGCATCCAAAATTGAGAATTGCAAAATATTTAATTAGGCCTATTTGATATTTATTTGACATTTTCTCTATTAAATGACATTTTAATTACATTGATTTGCTACTCATATAAATTTGATCATCCTAAATTAACTATGATGCTGAACAAACAAAGAACCCCTCTGCATTATTATCAATGTATAAAATCAACCATAATTGCAATATAATAATAAATTTTATACGCTTCAAAGTAAAAAAAAAAGGTAATTAATAATTATTTAAAGCTACCTCGTGCCTTTTTTTAAAAACAGAAAACAAAAAATACGCTATTATTAAGGCTCATACGCATTTGATATAGGCCTACTGCAGGGCCTATAAATTATAGAATAATGAAGTTTCAAGTTTCTTTCAAGTTCACGGAATTTTATTCACAGTGGATGGATCACGTGTATAGGTACATCTCTGTGGGTAAACAAATCATGCGTTGTATGAATATTCCATCGGAGGAAATTTGGGGGTCATCTGTTGTGCATGCGCACAACCTTGGACCTAGCTTGCCTGGTTTGATCACGGATATCATATTGCACATACACACACAGTGTATGCATGGTGGTGCACACTGCAGTTTGATCGGTGACACCACATGTTGAAACTTAATCTGTGTACCACGTGTTTCATGTCACAGTGCAGGAACCCGGGCAGGGTCCAGGGTCTAGAATTAATTGTTTATACTCTACATGCTTTGCCTGTCAGCAGTCAATTACAGGCATGCGTCAAAGTTTCTCAAGAGAGCATTGGCCAAAGCTAACGTTAAACACCGGGCCTCCGCCTAATGAGTAATTTTGATAACATAGCTTTACATGAAACCACATTGATCCAAATTGGTACAAATCATATGCACACCTTGATCCTAAACTAAGGAGCAGGTGTACAATAGCCGTGTTCAGACGGGCTTAGGGGTAAGTTCGTGTTAGCTAACACGAAGCTACCTCTGAGGTAGCTTCGTGTTAGCGACCGTCTGAACAAGTATCGTGTTAACTACCTCGAAGCTTAACACGGAAGATTTACCACAGAGAAATCTCTGTGGTAGTGCGCTAACACGAAGCGATCGTTCCGTGTTAGTGCCCGTATGAACAAGATTCGGGGGTAAGCTTGACCTTTAATGGATACAACACTTACAATTTCGCAGTATTTTAAATTTCTTTAGCATAAATTCACAATAATTTATCTCCGTTTCTCACCGAGAATGAACATGATGAAAGAAGCACATGAAAGAAGCACAAAAAAAAAAAAAAAAAAAACCTAACAAAACAAAACATTAAACTGGTCAAAAGAAGAAACGGAAGAGCTGATTTTAGTGTCTTGAAAGACAAAGAAATTGAGTGGAGAAGAAAATAACAGCTAAAAAACACGTGTATGACATAATTGCCCTGCAAGAGACATCGGCTTCCACAGTGTACTTGCAGTATAGCAAACGGCCCTAAAACTTCCAGTATATTCCTATATTTACCACGAAGTAAAGACTGAGCCGTGCAGCTAACACGGAGTGCTTAGAGTTAAAGACCACGAGGAAGGACCGTGTGGACAAGTATCCGTGTTAAGTCATGACCTTGCACTACCTCCGTATTACGGTAACACGGAGGTAAGCTCCCGTGTGATCATGCCTTATGAAATATTGCATTCACAAGTGATGCATGATAGTTGCAGCTACTACATGTATCAATTTTATTTTGTCTGTTTGTCAAGGAATCGTTACGCGCACAATGTCATGAATCATCCCGTTTTTAGCTTGCACAATTCATGTTCACTTATTTGTGAGTTTGCACCAAAAAGTCCTATCAGTGTTAAGGTTAATATAAGGACGGAGTATTGCTTATTACGGGTTAGGGTTAATTTTATGATTAGGGCGGAATCACTCCAAGTGCTTGGGATTAATGATTTTAAGTGTTAATACTAGGGGTGTTGGGACTATACAGTTAACTATATACAGTCCAACTTCCTTTATCCGGACGACTTTTATACTGATCTCTGTTATCCGGCGAAATAATTAATGGAATGGGTCCTATATATGTCGTCAATGGCATTAGCCTTTTTGAAGCTGGGCAGGCACAAAAGGAGAGGGCATACTTTGGTTTGGGTAATCTTTTGTATGCTTCTCAGCTGACAAAAGATTGCCCAAATCAAAGTACGCCCTCTCCTTTTGTGCCTGCCATATTTCAAAAAGGTTAATGGCATGACACCTCATGGGAAAAATGTATTTTTGTAGTGTACAGCAGCTTTAAAGATATTAAAGGTGCCACATGGTGTAAACATACCATCTTTTCAGTATGAGTCTTCTTCTTAATCCAAGTTCAGTACTTATTCAATACATTAACATCCAGATTTTTCACTTTTCCCGGCATTACTTATCCCCAAAATAGCCAGATACATGTACAAAAGGTTGGACTGTTCATTATGTTTGCGTGATAGTAGACCAAAAATGCTCACTGCACTAATGTTTTCATTAGTGCAGTGAGTTGAACAGTCTCATGAAGAAAATTTGTTATCCCCAAGCAGCAGGCTTTCCATAATGCTATCAGAAATTGTCACCAAATATAATTATCACTGATTATGTGAAAGTGGTTGGAGTGATTGGTGGTTGAGGCCACAGCAGCTGATGTAGTAAATTACGCAACATGAAAGAAAATGTTCAATACATAATATAATGCAGTGTAAAAATAGCTTATTTTGCATGATATATGTTATTTTCATATGCTTCACCATCTTTAGTAGGTTATTTTTAGAAAATGGGCATTATGTTACAATATAAAATACTTGGAAGTATTTGAAAATCATTATCAAGCACAAAATTTTGTGATATTTGTTAATTTATTTCAAGAATAGCAGTTTTATTTTGTGTTAATTTCATCAAATTAAATCAATCTTGAATTTGCCTATTACACTGTTTCTTCCCATCAATTAATTAGTGCTTTGTTCTTTCTTTCCCTTCTTTCAGCTGCAGTGTTCTTATGATGAAGTGTCTGGAGTCTCAGGATCCGAGGAGGACCTTAGCAGTAAAGCCAAACAACGCAGAGTCAAATTTAGCAACGACCCTATTAAGGTAGGTCCTGGTGTAAAAATCTTTTGGTGGGGTGGGTAGGGGGAGGGTTGAAGGTGGGGTGATCTTGTAGAAATTATTTGTCCTATTTCAAAAAGTTCCTACTTCCTATCTGTCCATGCTTAATTTGTCAAAATTCAACTTTTTGGACCATAATCAACCTGAATGTTTGGTCTTGAATGGGCCCAAAAGAAGTTTGAAGCCATTATCGTAAAAGCAGGGTAGACAAATTTGGTGTTGGAAGGCCTCATTCCCCCTACCACATTGAAACAAAGGTTTTTTGCATTTTCTTCCTTGCGAGAAAAAAACAAGCACATGGAGCGGATTTGACACTCCTTATATCAAACTTTGGGATCACCTTTATAGAACCCATACCATTCCTCTTGTGTGTCAGCTTTATATGGCTGAATATTTTGACTGCAAACACTGCTATTATAGGTCATGTGCCCTCTGACCTGCCTTGGGTCCTTAGAATACAAACAAGAACTGTCTTTAAAAAACACAAGTGTAAGATGGTTGGCAGCTCTGCCCTGCCCTCCCCTGCTTGCTAGAGCACTACTACTACCTGCATGTGCACTATTAATTGTACTATAGAGAACATTAAGCAAGGATTAGACCACAATAGATCTTGGAATCTTTTCCCTGATATGTGATTAAACTTTGGTCTTCATCCCTTACAGTGTTTATCATTTAAGCCTAGATGCAAGCTATGGTAAATGTCAGTGATACCTTTGACTTTAGTAAACTCTTTATCTTTAGATCAGAGTCCTGGGGCTACATAACACATCACGATTTGCATCTTTGATTATTTGCCTCTGCACAGGGTTGCCACAGATTTGCAGCATAAATACTCGGCCAAATCATCGAAAAGTTGCCCAATTTTTCACCAATTTTGTTTCTTCTTTTGTCCAATTTTACATGCTTTCCTAGCTTTTCAAACCATTTTCAGACTTTTCCATGAACGTTGAATTGCAAAACCAGAAAATCTCAAAAATCATCAAAAAGAAACATTTTTGTTAAAAGAAAAATGGTTGCGCTAATACCTGTAAGTGATAAGACAAAAAACAACATAATAGGGGTAAAATGTTACATTTCAGTCAATTTTTGGGGACTTGTTTGTACGGACTTGCAAGTCTCGCAGCTTCATATTTATCAACACTGCAGTTTTTTCCCTTTTCGCCAATTTTAGTTCGTATAACAAAATATCTATAATGGCAAAATACCTATAATGACAATGTTATTGACTTTATATCCTTCACTCTACTATTCCGGCAATTTAGCAATTTTGTACGCTTTTGCAGGCCTGTAACTATTGGTGTACTGTATATTGGACAGAAAAGGGTAAAAAGGCACCCAATTTGGGCTTCAAATTGTGAGTTTGGTAACCCTGTCAGTGCATAAACGTTGTTTACCTTTCAAGATGTGATTTGCTAGCCAATAGAGGGCAGTAGAAGCTGTTCATGACAGATGAGTGGTTCCAATGGGGGTTCTGTACAGAGTTTGTGGAAAGCATTTCACCCAATTCAAATATATTACTTAGAATATTATTTGAAAGGGTTGTATTCATTTTAAAATATTTTTTGCAAAAACTGCATTCACATTTGAAAAGCAGATAAGTGCCATCTCATTCAGCAATGTCCAGGCAACAGAACACTTGTATACTGTCCAGTACTGGAGTCCCATGAGATACTGTAATGAAAACACTTTGGTCAGCACCATGAGGACATTGAAGAAATGTTGAAACTCAGGATTGTCAGGATCTGATTCATTACTATTTGCGAGTAGTGTACTACTGGGAGAGGGGAAGTCTGAATCAATTATGGAAATGATACCAATTACTTCATCAGATTATACCCCCCCTCCAACAACCCCCCTCCCTCCTCAATTTTTTTTCAATCCTCATAATCTCTGATGCATCATCAGGCCAACTGATGTTAAACTGGCATCCTAAAAAGTTTTCAAACAGTTCCTTCACACTTCTAAAACATGATTGGATTGATACAATAGAGAAATATCCCAAATTACATCTGTTTAGGTTTAAAAGTTAATTAAGCCTGTTATTATGTAACATGTTTTGGCTATGGGTAAAAAGAAGTAAAATGCTACTGACCTAATTGTCTTCTGCAGAGAGTAAAAAGGACAAAAACAGTTTTTTTTTGTTTTTTTGTTTGATGAATAAACAAGATTTGTCTTCAAAAATACACCAAGACAACAAATCAAGACAAAGCAATTCAAGGTTTCAACAATCTTTGAATTTTGACAAAAAAATGAACCAAGGCAAGACATTACAAGGTGCAGCAATACTTATTTGTGTCAAAATCAGACATTCACCCTTGTAGACAGAAAGATAAATGTACTGTGTTTTATGTCTTTATTCTGTGAATTTGGATATGAAGCAAGGAAGTTGTATATCTCCCCTGTGACATTAATATCAACATAAATCGTCTGACAGTGTGTACTGAACTTCTACATGATATGAGAGTGACCTGATAAAGCGGAATGAGTCGTTTTTGAAGTGTTATCTTTTGTATTATTTTGGGCAGAAATTTTCTTGTTCATTGTTCAAGAATTTGCTCTGTTATTATCATATGTACTATGCTTTGTGTTTATTTCTCCTGGTTAAAGGTTAGCAACTATTTTAAACTGTTACGATTTGGTAGTTCACAGCATCTTGCGAATGGTAGTAAGCTTAGGCAAAAATTGCATTAATCATTTCATGTGTAGAAGAATTAAAATATCACCATATACTTTTGTAAGTCCTGTGGTTCTTGAGTTATATTGAAAAGAGGGCTGAAATAACAACACTTTTGTAAAATGTACATAACTCATTAACAACAATAAATCAAGCAAGTTTTCAAAGGACAGTCCAACCTCTCTTATCTGGACCTCTTTTATATGGATCTCTTTGTTATCCGGAAAATATGTTTTTGATGATTTACCACAGGTAATTCCATGCTCTGAATGCTTAGAATGACATCTATGATGCAAAAAGCACTCTAAAGTCATCTTTTAGTGTTATTACACCATGTTTAAACAATCTTTTGTTGTCACCATTTCAGTACTTGGGACAGTCAATGCAGAATTACATGTAATTCACTTATCCGGATTTTTCACTTATCCGGACAATGCTTGGTCCCATCATGGCCGGATAAGAGAGGTTGGACTGTATATGATTTGTAGAATGAACTTTTGCTAGACTTCAAAGTGTTATTTTTCAACAATATATTGATTTAGACAGTAAAAATTGATTTCTTTGGCTGCTTTGACCAACAATACCTAGTCTACCCTTAAGTCGTCATTTTGGTAGTGAGACAATATGACAATTTTGCCCTCCTTTGAAATTTGGCCACTGTTTTCAACTGTTTTTGATTATGTACATGTGCATTATGTCAATTTATTTTGTTTACTTTTTGTTGTTGTTTTCTGTGGAGTGCACATGAATCAAAAAGACAATAGCCTGTTGGGTTTTGCTCTATTACAATATTGTGTGGGCGCTACTTAAAATTACATTATAAACACTGAACCCACATCTACAATGTTTACACAAGTACATTTATGGTATCACGTTTTGCCATGAGATTGATTTGCTATTGTTCTAAATGATCTTCAACTAAAGGTCATACCATTGTGGGAATAACAGACTACACCTATTGTTTTAAAGTCATGGTCAAATAGCTTTACACCTACTCATGTTTGGGTTAGCCAACATTACAAAACTAAATGATAGTACTCTCATGGACTCGCATGTATGACAAGATCAAGGATGCAAAACAAAGCAGATGTGACTGCATTTACAGCCCAGGGGCACTTGTATTTCAAGTTGTATGTCACCCACGTACAAGAACAACAAGTGAAAATGGTATTTTTTCATGGCCGGGCAAGATACCTGAGTATCTTGTTTAGGGAATCAAAAACAGTTGAAATGAAGGTAAAATTCTGTTTGAAATTGTTCTCAATATAACTCCTCAAAATGTGTGGGTTTTCATTGGCCTCTTGGCTGATTGCTACCAGTGGTTTTAGGTGTGTTCATTGAGACTCATACCAGTAAAATACTTGGCTTATAGGTAGTGAAACACCGGCATAGTTGTGATTTGCACTGGGTTCATTTTACACTGAGGCTTAAAACAAATTGTATAATTGGCGTAACCGGACCTAACCTAAAAGTAGGCCCAACCCAGACTTTTTTGTGCAAAAAAACAAAAACAAAAAACAGTTAAAAATAAATTAAAGAGAAGAAAAAGAAAAGAGTTCTAAGGCCTTTTTCAAATACAACAATACACAATTTACAGCTTTAAAAGGTAAAAAAAAAAGAAGAAAAATCGCTTCCTACCTACCCTAATTTTTTTATGTTTTGCGAATCAAACAATTTGGTTTTTAGGCCTAATGAATAATACTTGCTCTGGGTTACTTCATGAAAGACTGATTTAAAAGTACAGTGGTATAAATGTTTCATGTTTGCAGTCCTGTAGGTTAAACATATTTCTGCTGGGTATGAAATTTGAGTTACTGGAATTGAACATGAAAAGTGCAAAACATAAAAAATATTTCTGGCTCAATTAATAGAGCCCTACTAGTCTTATTTGGTTTCCACAAGACTGTAGTATCCACTTGAGATGCATGTGCGATCATCTTCAGAATGCAAAAATTTGAAAAAAACAAACAAACTTTTTCAGGAATTTCCAAAAATAGGGTCGGTATTCTTTTGTACAGTAAATAGAAAAAAACACACCTTTTTTCTGATTTCCAAAATTAGGGTAGGTTGAGGGCAAGCAAACATCTTTTTTTTGGCCTTATGCTCCCGTAATATCACAAAAGCGTGCACCAGTCATGCCATTCTATTTTATAGCAATCCAGGATGTTATTTAGCCTCACCTATTTGGAACTGAACAAAGTGTACTTGATGCACAGATAGACAGAAGAACTGTCATACTGCCCTCACAAAGATAGAGTGACAAATGGAAACGAGAATTCATGAAAACCACGTTGCTGGCGTGCTTACAACAGTCCCCAATATTGTTACATGGAGATAATTGTGTTACCATGACTACTGCCCTCACAAAGATGCAGAGATAAATTCAAATTATGCTATATCTCCCTCTGTTGAAATCATGGCAATGTGTGCCAAATACATCACTGTTTTTGTTTTTCTATCTTATTTAGTTTTTTGCCTAGGATATGGAAAAAGGAATATTATATAAATCAATTTCATCATGAAATATTGATGAGGTGATCATAGAAGATACCTTACACTTCCCATAAGGCATTTCTCTTATTTCGATTTTCTGTACTGATTTGCTATTTTGTGCAACAAGGGTAGGGAGTGACGAAATGTACCTAATTGAACAGAGCACATCCAGATCTTCAACTTGCAAAATATGTTTAGCCTGTCTATGAAAACAAAGGGAACCTGTACAAAGTAATGGGAGTGTCATTTGATGAAATGAGGTGTATCATGTTGCAAAGGATTCTGGGAAGGGTGAGACATCTTCTCTGGATCTGATGGAAGCAAGCAATTGTGAAATTCAGATACAGGCAAAATAGGGAGGAAGCAACAATATAATACATTATAATTGAAGACCGAATTAAAAAGACTAGTTTGCATCTTACGTCAGGGCAACGGCACAGTGTGATTGGTTGCTGACCTGCGCAGTACATCATTTTTGGTTTGGTTGACAGGACGTCAGACGCAAACTAGTCTTTTTAATTCAGTCTTCAATTATAAATTAATCCAATTGCAAAAATATTTATTATAATTTTATTATTTATTATATTATTATTGAAATTATCCATTATTATTATTTATATTATTATTAATTATTTATTTGGACAGATGTGTGTTTTTGGCAATCATCAAGCACAATGTGTAGGCCTGCATTTTATTGATCCCTCCAAAAATATCTTGCAAATGCTTCACAAATGTCATCATTGAATTTTAAGCCCTAATTGGATTGAAAGCAAAGAAATACATCAGAAAAACAAACCTTGCAAGTGAATTAAAAAATGCATTAGAAACCCTGCCTGAGGTTATTTGCAAAACGTTTTGTCCAATGTACAGGGTGACCATAAAAGAACTGTACCTTCGGAAGAAACCTTTTAGATCATTTAATGCCCAAACCAAATTTTTTGAATTTTGACAATTGATCAGTTTTGTTCTTGAATTATAATGATTTGAAAATCACACCACATTTTTAATCCGTTTCACATAGTCAATCATAAACCATTATTGAACAATCGTAACAATAGATGCCTCATGCTCAGGGGACATGGTGGCGCATCGGACAAAAACTGAGTCATAATTGTGAGGTAGCTTGATGTTGTGGGTTCGAATCACCTTGGCATCAATGTGTTGTGCTTTTATAGGCAAGGCTCTTTACCCCTATTGCCTCTCCCCACCCAGGTGGCGGGTACTGGTTTTAATCAATGCAGGAAGGTAACAGACTCACTGTGGAAGAGGTGATGTTCTCCACACAGCAACGTTGCATTGTGGTTTCTGGCTCAATTCTTCAAAAGAGAGATGAGCACTCCGGCTTGTGAACACAGATTCGCACCCTTTACCTGCTCAGTGCTTTGTTCACTCCAGATACAGATCATAAGTTATCTGTGGAACGGATTGCAAATGAGGTATTTTAGTAAAATTCTTATATATCAAGAATGAATCAACAGGGTGAAATATGATTTTAAAAATTCAAAAAGTATATATGTATGATAGCTGTTTCACCATGCAAATAAAGGCATATAGTATTCGATCATGTTTGATTCCGGCATTAAAGTACCAAAAAATTTATTTCCTATGGTACAGTTCTTTCAGGGACACCCTGTATACTTGTTTGTGTGTACATAGATGAGAGCAATGAAGTGATTGTAGTATCTTCATCTAAGCCTTAGGCAACAGTTATGAATTTTATATACATTGGCAAAAATAGGGGGCTGAAAAACAATAAGATACTGAAAATAGCCTTTTTTAAGGTGGGCTGACAAAAACAATAGTATTTCTACAAGTGCGTATTCAGTTATCATGGTGTGGGTGCAGCCTGTATGTGTGTGTCAAGCTAATTTCATCAGATTTGATTTGACTTCCATGAGAACCGAATAAAAACATATTTTACTGGTAGATGAACCTTGCAAATAAGCCTAAAAATCAAATCATCATTTTGGTTTATTGATAGCCCTCAATTTCATGAAAATTTGGTTTTAGAAAAGTTTGTTTTTACCAATTTTTTCAATAGTGTCAATTTGCAAAAATTAACAAACATTAATATTATTTTGGGTCTGTTTCGTCAAATTTTGTTTAAAGTCGGTCGGTTTTTAGAGTCCCAGCCCCACATCCCCATCCAAACCGAAGTTGAGACCCCCTGGTCTCATGCCTATCAGGATAACGCTTCCTGTCAGATTCACAGAATTACATAGAATGCAACGGGTGCACTGTAAACCAAATTGCAAACGCACCAGAATATCCACGGAAGTAACTGACAACTGGGCCGCAAAAGAATCGGGACATAGGGCACAAAAAGTCTCTGTAGACGGGGAGATAACTATGTGAATGCAATACAGATAGTTCAAACACCCCATGAGGCTTAAAAAACATGAGGATATCATGTTTACCAAACAATTTAATGCAGAGATCTGCCCTAAAACTAACCCATTCCTGCCTGATGTAGAGCGCAGACAACTTACGACAAATTTCACTAAACCGTTCAAAATTTATGATTTTTTGCATTTTGTTAAAAATGAAGGCAAAACATGTAGGGGTGGCGTTAAAAATATTTAGAATTTGTTCAAAGGTTTGCATTTTACGGGAAATTCGTTCAAAATCTGAAAAGTGAACTGTATGCACAAAGAATGAAACACTCATCGGGACTACATCATATCATCTCCCACAGCCAATCGCATACTATGAAACAACTAATCCGATTGTCTACTAGCAACAGTTCTATGTTAAAATGTAGTCGTAGACCTCTGGGCTACCAACACATCCGAAATAGAATCCCAAATGTGAAGAGTTAAGTAGTCGCTAACCAATCCAAGGCATTTGTGGTTAAGCGTTGCGGGTTGGCGTGACTCTAATTACCTCCCTCGTCAAAAAACACTTTATTCGTTTGTTTACCCAAGGCTGGCTAAATCATGAATATATGTGTTATATGCTTTTGGCGAATCTTAACTCTTGGTTGGCAGTGTTAGTGCGTTCGTCCTAAATTGTGTAAATTAAGGTATAGGCCTATATGTGTGAAAATGTTTACTTCAGGTCATGTAGCCTATACCTGTGTTTTTTTGTTTTGTGGGGTGTGTCGGGGTATCTGTGGGGGCAGTTGTGTAAATATGCACTCTCAGAAGAAAAGGTTCCAAAAGGGTTCTTTATTTAAAAGGAACCATAAAAGGATCTTTGGTCACTCTGAGGAACTTTTTTTGTTTCTCTGAAGAAGCTGCCGAAACTGTTATGGTTCCCTAAGGGTTCTCTCAGGAACCTCTTCAGGGTTCAAGTGTGAGGTTTCACCCAGGAGAAAACTTTAGAACCTTTTTGGAACATTTTTACAGGGATGCATGTTTCTGGCAGACTACATATCTTCCTATATTGAAAATATAGGCAGATATGTTTATATTTAATGGAAATCATATATGGCTTTTTAAGCTAATATTGAAAATATTTACCATTTTACAATTGTAATTATGCATTAAAGCTGGACAAAAGTCATCGCATAATGTGCTACCAGTGGCTATAGGTCACTTTTTCAGCAATTGCTACAAATTAGGATGCGTAAAAGCTCCTGTACTTTATTTGCTTGTTTACAACATCTGTTTACTGAATGAACTAATGGGTGCTTACCTGTACTGTAAACATTGTTATGTGTCCGCATATATGAGAACCCTGGTAACAGTAAAGCAACGCTATTACCAACATTGCCTTTGAACAAGAGACTCTGGTAAGCCTATCCAGTTACCAACATATTAATGGAAGCTGACGAGTTGGTGTTACAGTGGTCGCAGTCAGGCCCGTATGCATTGCACCCCCCAAATTTGGAAAAGTATACAAAAAGTCCCAAAATTTCTGAATTTGCGAGCGTAGCGAGGCAAAAAATCAGGTTTTTTACTCTTTTGTGGACAAGAAAAGTCCAAATTTTTTGCAAGAAAGTCCACTTTTCACAAAATGGCCCCCCTTGGAAAACAAGCCCACTTTTTGGCTCTTAGCGGAGCTAAATGGGCCTAAGGAGTCCAAGTCGATGGTAGCCATATTTTAACTCATTTTTCGGCAACTTCCGGCGCTGCTTTTTTATACTAAGGCTTTTTTTTTTTTGTTATATCTAGATATCAAATTGGGTTCTAAGCTTTGCTGAGTTATTTTTCAATCGATTGCACTCCTTTAGAGGTGAATTTGGGGTGGGGAAAGTACTTATTTTGAAGTGAGAAAAGTCAAAAGTCGTCATGAGAAACAGTCATTTCTAGCTTTTTGCTTGGTTCCCTGTATGCGCTAGAGATTATTTTGGTCTGAGTAATTTAAGTTGCGAGATCATGGCGGGAATTGACGGATTGCACTATTTTTCTTTGGGAAAGTGACCTTTATCATGAATTTTAGAAACGTGATTGGATGATTCCTTTGTCCAGATTGTTTATTGAGTTCTCGGGAGTTTTGTCACCATGGGACAACACTTCAAAATATTTAGAGACCAGCGGCGTAGTAATTTAGTTAAATTAATGCTAAATAACCAGGGTTGCCAACAAATTTCAGCTTGAATGGCGGGTCAAATAACCGAAATGTCGCCCAATTTTTCTCTTTACCATTGGTTTATATGGGGCAGGGAAAAGTCGCGAGTCGCCCAATGGGCTACAAAATTTTCTATGCATGAGGTCAAGGTCGTGATTTTCTACATTCGGACTTTGAATACGCCGGCTGGTGCAGCATGGCTACTTTTGATAAAATAATTATCATGAAAATAGTTTACCAAGATGATTAGGAAGAAAATAATGTTCGAATGATACCATTGACATTTTCACAAGGGCGAGGTGGAAGGAGGTCTAGCTATGTCACTAGTTGCTTGTAAATCTTGATGATGATCCCGGATGACGATCACTGGAATATAATAAAATGCATACCTGCCACACCACACGGCAATCCAGGTACCTGCCAGGGACATGTCCGGCGGGCGGTCATCGCTGCTAGCGCTGCAGTAGAGCACATGCATCGCAACCTAGCAAATATTCATTCCATAGGCCTACCGGTACCCAGATACCAACCCCAAGCAATGCGTGAATGCAACTCGCTATCTAGCCAAAGCATCGGGGGAAAAATACTGAATTTTCACCAAATAAAAAAGGAGAAAGAACCCTTATAAAGGAAAAGATAAGTGGAGAAATCTTCAATTATATTATTGAAAACAAATTACAATTTAATAGGGCCGGCTACATCAAAGAAAAGTGTAAACATGAAACCATGTCGAAGCTATCGTTATTCGTAGCTTGGTTTACATCAATATTCACAAATATGCTAGATTTTACAGCAGATTAAGAATCAATAATGATGACTTTATGGCTGAATTTGCGGAATGCACCAAGTTTCTTGGAGTAAATTGACGAAAATCACATAGCAATTTACGTGGACGAAAGCAAAAAAATCGCCAAAAAATGATAAATGGTCCGATCTTTCAAAAATAATGGTCGCCGGAAATCCATCAATTTCATAACTTTCACCAAAGCAACCTTTTTCATGTTTCGTATGAACATAGGATAGAGTATATTTTACACAAAACTGTTAAAATAAGGACATTTTGTTGTCTCAAATAGTCGAATCTGAGCATAATAGGGACGTCAAAAAAGAATTTACGTGGACAAAAGCAAAATTGTCGCCAAAAAATGATAAATGGTCCGATCTTTCAAAAATAATGGTCGCCGGAAATCCATCAATTTCATAACTTTCACCAAAGCAACCTTTTTCATGTTTCGTATGAACATAGGATAGAGTATATTTTACACAAAACTGTTAAAATAAGGACATTTTGTTGTCTCAAATAGTCGAATCTGAGCATAATAGGAACGTCAAAAAAGAATATATTTCACCATGTGGAAAATTTTACGTACTTGCTATATCAAGCCTGTATGACAAGCTCAACCGGCTGTGATTGGTTCATTATGCTATTAATAAATATTCATAATGCTATTGGGAGCGCTGAAGTAAATAAATAGAATAAAATAATATTTAAATAGTGATCTTTAGGCCTACTTATGAAAATAAAAACACAATAAATAAAATAAGAAAATGCAAAATTAATGTGATGAAATAATAAACACAAAATAAAAGTGAAACAAATAAATTTGATTGAAATGAATTTGATTGAAATAGATGAAATAAAAAAATTATGAAAAATCCAAATGAAATACCTTGAGGGGGTCCAGGGGTTGGGTTGTGGGGCATAAGCATAGTAATGTCATAAGAATTGTTCACCTGACCTTTTAAAAAAATTGACCCCAAGGTGTTTTTTTTAAATATTTTAAGTAAGTTAAGGGGTCATGACCCCTTGTTTTATCTGTCATCCGAGGTAAAATTACTAAAAACTGTTGTATGGGCATGAAACGTGGTCATTTCAGGGTCTTCCGAGGTCACCCGGGGTCATGTGAGGTCAAATTTTTGGAAGGTCATTTTGTGGGTCATCCGAGGTCACCCAGGGTCATCTGAGGTCAAATGACTAAAAACTGTCGTATGGGCATGAAACTTAGTGGGTACAGTCAACATTTAGAGTCAAATTATTGGAAGGTCATTTCAGGGCCATCTGAGGTCATTTAGGGGTCATCTGAGGTCAAATTACTAAAAACTCGTATGGGCATGAAACTTTGCGAGTACAGTCAACATTTGGAGTCAAATTTTTGGAAATGCATTTCAGGGTCATCAGGTCACCCAGGGGTCATCTGAGATCAAATTACTAAAACTGTCGCATTGGCATGAATCTTGGTGGGTACAGTCAACATTTATGGTCAAATTTTTGGAAGGTCCTTTGGGGCCATCCGAGGTCACCCAGGGATCATCTGAGGTCAAATTTTTGGAAGGTCATTTTGGGGTCATTCGAGGTCACCTAGGGGTCATCTGAGGTCAAATTACTAAAACTGTCGCATGGGCATAAAACTTGGTGGGTACAGTCAACATTTAGAGTCAGGTTTTTGATAGGTCATTTCAGGGTCATTTAAGGTCACCCAGGGGTCATCTGAGGTCAAATTACTAAAACTGTCATATGGGCATGGAACTACGTGGGTACAGTCAACATTTAGATTTAAGTTTTTGGAAAGTCATTTCATTGTTATCTGAGGTCACCCAGAGGTCATCTGAGGTCAAATTACTAAAAACTATCATATGGGCATGGAACTTGGTGGGTACAGTCAACATTTAAAGTCAAGTTTTTGGAAGGTCATTTCAGGGTCATCCAAAGTCACCCAGGGTCATCTGAGGTCAAATTACTAAAAACTGTCGCTTTGGCATGAAACTTGGTGGGTACAGTCAACAATTATAGTCAAATTTTTGGAAGGTCCTTTCGGAGCCATCCGAGGTCACTCAAGGATCATCTGCGGTCAAATTTTTGGAAGGTCATTTTGGGGTCATCCGAGGTCACCTAGGGGTCATCTGAGGTCAAATTACTAGAAACTGTCACATGGGCATAAAACTTGGTGGGTACAGTCAACATGTTTTTGGAAGGTCATTTCAGGTCACCCAGGGGTCATCTGAGGTCAAATTACTAAAAACTCGTATGGGCATGGAACTTGGTGGGTACAATCAACATTTAGAGTCAAGTATTTGGAAGGTCATTTCAGTGTTATCCGAGGTCACCCAGGGGTCATCTGAGGTCAAATTACTAAAACTGTCATATGGGCATGGAACTTGGTAAGTACAGTCAACATTTAGAGTCAGGTTTTTGGAAGGTCATTTTGAGGTCATTTCAGGTCACCCAGGGGTCACTGAGGTCAAATTACTAAAAACTGTCGTATGGGCATGGAACTTGGTGGGTACAGTCAACATTTAGAGTCAAGTTTTTGGAAGGTCATTTCAGGGTTATCTGAGGTCACCCAGGGGTCATATGAGGTCAAATTACTAAAAACTTGTATGGGCATGAAACTTGGTAAGTACAGTCAACTTTGTAGTCAAATTTTTGGAAGGGAATTTCGGAGTCATCCGAGGTCACCCAGGGGTCATCTGAGTTCAAATTTGTCCTAAATTGATTAATGTATGCTCTGCAAATGAGATAGCTACATGTACCAACCAACATGTGACCTGTCACATAATCAAATGATGTCACCTGTTGCGCATTTGACTCCCAAGAAAAATTACTTTCACTGTCCCCAAAAAGTAAAGAGCCACAGCGCCATTGGTGCTCTTGTTCAAAATCAGCACCCCAAATGAAATCCTGCATACGGGCCTGGTCACAGCACCCCATACCGCTGTAAGTGAACATAGTTGATGATCCAAGATGCCCTCGCAGGTATTTTACCCAGGTACTCAGTTTAAAATTGGACTGCTTCTCACGTTCCTGCCCCATTTGATCAAGTTCACCTGTCACATAGGATGGGTATCAGTGGCATAGCCAAGTTTCCAGAAGGGGGGGGGGCTCAAACTTGTGAATGTACTGACACAAAGTTTACTTTAGGATATAACTACAAAAGAAGATGGCGCTCTGTTTATATTTCCTGCTAAGCACAAATCTGAATGGAAATGGGTCCAAAACACTGCAATTGACTTAATTAATAGATTTTTTTGAAGGTTTCTGTTTTTTGAAAACAAACATATCTTGGGTTCATTCACTTTATTACTGTACTATTCCATGAGCCCAATTTCTACTCTAGAAAGTTTGCACAGCATTTCAACAGTTTGTCATAGGGACTTGTTGATGTCGCAAAGGGTCTGTGTTGTCAACATACATGTAGCAGGTCCATCCCTGGATTTTGTGTGATCAAAATATTTGCAATGCTCCATCAAGGGTCGGCTAAATTTGGAATTAGGACAGAAACAACATGTTTGAGAGAACGCCAACTTATATAGTGACTTTATTAGCCCAGATGAGGCATCAGTATAAAAGCTAGTCTATGCCACAACCTGGTAAAACTGCCGAAAACTGCCATCTTGGTCTTGCTTGGAGGTAAGGCTGCTTGCGACATTTTCGCACCTCTATCCGCAGTGCAGAGTATGTCTTAGATTGTGACAGTCAGAGGTCAACACCCTACTCTTTTTGAAATTGACTGTAAGCTGCATTTGTTATTCTATACATAGGGGAATATCTTGCCCACTTTGTGATACTGGTCATCATTATTTTTAGTTGTATGCACTTTTTGCCCATTTTTGACATTTTAAAAATCAAATATTGGCCCCTTGAAAGTGCCTTATTGGGCTATTCCCCCTGTGGAAGATTTTGAAAATATCTTCCCAAGAGGAAGTATTTGTTTCAAATGTAATTGGTCAGAGTTAATCATTTTGAAACCCATACTACCCCTGTATACAAGTTGTATCAAAATGATTGGTACCCATCAGTTTTCATTGAGAATGGATGAGTCTGACACATCAAGATTTCTATTCTTGGTAAGTGTTACTGTCCCCCTCCTTCCATTTACCTCAAGGACATGTTGAGCTGACCTTTTTCTTTTTTTTCCTGGGGGTACTATTATGTGTGTCCATCTAAGAGTTATTGAATGTAGGTTGTGTTCAGACGGTCATACAATTCTTGAGTATTGGTGTACTCGAGTATTGAATGGATGAGTCTGACACATCAAAATTCAACAAAAGATGCAAATAATTTGTAGATTAATTGTATAACAAGTCATAAACTATGCATTTCAAGAGTATCCAATGTTGCATTTGGTAGAGGCAGGCTTTTCAATAAACATCAAAATTGATGGGTACCAATCATTTTGATACACCCTGTATGGCTTTACATATATCTTCCACAACTGGAGTGAGTATTTTAATTTGTCTATCCTAATCAAAACTCAGATTCCCTCTTCAGAAGACCTCAGCTAAATCTTCCACAGGGGTAGTGTGGATTTCAAATGGAATGGCCCCACTTCTTCTGAAGGAATGGGTTTTCTCATGGTTCATTTATCTGATTTCATATACACCATGGGGAGAGAAGAAATCTGATGTTAATGATGTCATCAAATGTTCCCTTGGTGAATTCTGCGCAAAGTAGCCTACTGGGAACTGAACTTGAACCTAATGCATCTCAAAGGCAAGAGAGTGTCTTAATCAGTGTGCTATGCCTCACAGCACAAATTGTGCCTGATGGCCTATTTCCATGGTCAGTTTTAGACTAGGGATTTAGACTGATTACTTGTTAGGTTAATGAAGCATAAACACATTTAATGAGCCAAGTTTATTGTAACAGAGCTTTGAAAATGTTGATCCATTTCCTTAATCGTATATAGCTTTGCAAAATGACAATGGCGATCAATTTTCTCAATTGCATGTACAATATAGTTCCCTTGCGTTTTATTTGAGCAAACGGACACGTTTGGTCTTAAGAAATATTTCAAAAATCATGTTGTTCCACAAGGCAGCTATCCTTATGTGTACATCATACATGTAGCTCCCCTGTGTACAAGCAGAAAATGCTAACCATAATATGGTTAGGGACCTTTCAGACAAAATCATATTCTTCAACAAGGCAGCTATCCATTATTTTTTACAAGTGAATGAATGGTCAAGGGGATTTATAGGTAGTGGATACAAGGAGTAAAGTTGAGTACTCAACCCATTTACAAGAAGTGAACAACATCATTATGCTTTCCTGCTTGCTTGTATGCTTGCTTTTCAAACCACTTGGTCCAGTTCATATCTTAATGTTTAACCCCATGAGAACTACCTGCTGATTGGCCGAAAAAAAAGTTTTCATTATCAATTGGACCAATCAGGAACATTGTTAGAATAATTTCACCACGTTGGGGTGAGTTATTTGCAAGGCTCCATTCTGATTGGTTTAAAATGAAGTTATCATTGAATTGACCAATCAGAGGTAATGTTAAATCGGCAGGTAGTGCTCAGGGGGTTAAGCTGCACCTCTATAATGTTGAAGCAAGATTAGTGGTTGATATGTTTTCTAGGTCAACTTGTTATTATAATATCTCGATTAAAAAGTGGTCAGATGGAATATGAATGTGTTGGGGATGGATGTGTTTTTGTTGTTTAGGGACCGTTCACAAACACTTGTTAGGGGGGCCTGATGCAAAAAAGGGGGCCCTGAAAATTTTGACCCTCCAAGGGAGGGGGGCCTGAAAAAATTGACCACAAATTTTCCCAGGAAAATTGAGTTAATATGCTTTTCTATGGGGCTGACCCATAATTTTCATGTCAAAAAAGGGGCGGGCCTGAAATTTTTGAGATCTGAAAAGGGGGGGGGCGAAAAATTTTCACGATGAAATTTGTTTGCATCCGACCCCCCTAACAAGTGTTTGTTAACGGTCCCTTAGTTTAAATATTTTAAACCTCTGTAGACTATGTAAGCCAGTACACAATATTGACTGCTCATAAGCATGATGTTGAAAATATAGGTCTGAATAGCAAAGTTTTTTAATTAGTTTAATGTTACTAAAAATAGACCTTCAATCAGTGTCTGATTTTGCACTCTGGCCCACATGCATCATAACACATGACACCTACCGCAAATTAAGTGTGCGTCAGTAACATAAACTGGTGTGTCAGACACTACAGTGGCAGGGGCGGATTTAGGGGGGCGCAGCTGGCGCGCGCCCCCTCTATTGTTTGACTAGCAAAGAGCGCCGGTAACTTAAAAATACAAAAATTGTAAGAAATTTTAAAAAAAGGAACAAATTCGGCCATGAACAGCAAACAATGGGCCAAAACCATTGAGTTTTCGAGGGGGTAACCCTCTTTAACACATTTTTTTTTCGTCGTCGACCAAAAGGCGCCCCCTTTATCAAAAATTCCTGGATCCGACCCTGAGTGGTAGGCACTACAGCTGACATCATTAGGACATTGCTCTATTAAATACACCCCATGAAAGAAACCGCACATGATATCAAATGGCTGACCCCTTACCTCCTTACAATTCCAATATTCAATCCAGTTTTTCGTCCTCCAAAATGTCAATTACGGAACCAAGCCCCTTTCTTCATCGCCCCAGGGGTACAATTATGCACATGCAATTGAGATTTCTATTCTTGGTAAGTGTTACTGTCCCCCTCCTTCCATTTACCTCAAGGACATGTTGAGCTGACCTTTTTCTTTGTCATCCTGGGGGTACTATTATGTGTGTCCATCTAAGAGTTATTGAATGTAGGTTGTGTTCAGACGGTCATACAATTCTTGAGTATTGGTGTTGCCATTCCTAAGTTAATCCCCGACTGTGTGTCCACACGACTCTGTTGAAGACGGAAATCCTCAAGTTTTGCAATGCTTGATGACAAAAGTCTTGGAATTCCAACCGGAAGCTTATTGCGACCTCACTAGTGGCGCAACGAAGTCGACCATATTAAATATGATTAAACCAAGGTTATAGATAAAGCTCAACGATGGAGAATAGCAAAAGTTTACAAGGCAGTAGCACCCAAAGATCTCTCGGTTGTGGGGAGGGGGTCCAGGAGTCCAGAATTTGCTGGGGATATTTGGAAATAAATTTGGGGACAAATAACAAACTTAGGGATGGGAATCCTGAAGACAGTTCACACAGCTTGAGAACCGCATTATTTAAGCAAAAAGCCCTCCGTATGGATATGCCTACTATTATGTGCATCCAACTAAGAGTTATTGAATGTGTGATCAAGTCTTGAATGCATGTCCTACACCCTGTGGCAGAAAGAAGACGAGATGTATCAGAGTGGCACAGCCTCAAGACACCTGCACCATTTTCATTATCAAATGGCTAGACCTTCTAAATAAATCTTTATCTATGGTCAGTAAAACTCTGCATTAGTTTTGCATTTGTTTTCTATCATAAAGGCGAGTGGGATAGCATAGCCTATTTGTCCAGTTTTAGCCGTTTAACCTAAAACTGCATTGTACTTGGTCATATTAACACATTGATCTTATATGAAATGAGCCAAGGAATTGAATAATCTCATTTATATTTCTATAAATCCTTCAGTTCTTGAATTAAGGACAAAAGTTTTGGTCATTTTTCCTTCCCAAGAAAAGCCTTGCGAGTTAACCCCCAGAAAGTACTGCCTTTCTTACACTATTTCTGATTGGTTAAATTATTCAATATATTCATCTGAATGACCAATCAAATTACAGCTCAATCCTCTTCATCTCTAGCACTATTCTTACCATGTTTCCGATTGGCTGATATAATCATGATAGTCTTTTGTAGTACATGTAGTACTCATAGGGTTAACTTAGATACAAACTTTGATCGCCAAACATCCTTTGATGTGATAAAACAATACCATTATCTTCTATCAGCACCTGTGCATTTAGTGCGTGCACTGGCTAGTTGTTAACTAATAAACCAATGCAACATCCAACCAAGCTGTCCAACCAGGGCATTAAATGATGCGGGGTTAATTGAGATATTACGACATCGGAAATTGACTGGAGTAGTTCTATTCCCAGTCAATTATTGGTGAGAATGGATGACTTCCAATTATTTGGCGGGGACATGCGAGAGGAGCTTCAGGGAGAGTTAGAAGTAAATTATAAGATGAGATCTAGTTGGTGAAGTTAAGATGGTAATGTCTGGTTGATCAAGTTACTTTCTTATGGTCATTTTGATTTGTTCATTGACCGAAGGGAATTCTTGTTTAGATGACAGATAGACAGTCAGACAGACAATCAAACAACATAAACTGGGCTCAAAAAGAAAATTTTTCACAAGGTAATATCTTAAAATCCTGTCCATCAAAATGAACCAAAATTACACACAGGTTTTCTTCAATACTCTAAACACATGTCAGTAACCATGTTATCCAACTGACACAAAAATGTACTGACATGGAACAGCTTCCTGGACCACATTCACAGTCCAATAATTGGTACCCAGCAAAAGAAATCTGTGAGAATGAGTACAAGATCCTTGCACATGTAAAAATTCCCAAAGAGTAAGAGAAATAGTGTGGAACAAGGCCTGTCTCTTGAAGAAAGTGTGTGAAAAGAAAAAAGCAGCACCGTTTCACCATCTGTGCCAGGATTTTGTATGCATACTCACAGATTTTTTATGCTGGGTGCCAAATGTTGGGCTGTGGAAGTGGTTCAGGAAGCTGTTCTGTGTCAGTGCTTTTTGCTGATGTGTCAGTTGGACAACTGCTTGGTTACTGACATGTGTTTTGAAAAGAGTATTAAAGTAATCCTGGGTGTAAATTTGGTTCATTTTGATTGATAGGATTTTAAGATATGACGTTGTGATTCACAGGTTGTGAAAAATTATAAGTTTCTTTTTGAGGTCAGTTTACAAACAATTTATCCAGTGTTGCTGGTGGGATGTGATATGGTAAAGCAATAGCAATTCTATTTAAAGTATTTAACAACGAAAAAATTATAGGTCTGAAATGTTTTTGGGCCTTCAACATCCCCCCACTTTTTAGACTTCTTCAACGCCTTGACGAAGAAAACATTTCTGTCACAATTGTTTTTGAGAAATCAGGGGAATCAAGACCTGTGGTCCTCAACTTCTTGTCAGTACATTCACAAGTTTGAGCCCCCTGTTCTGAAAACCTGGCTACACCACTGGTACCCATCCTATGGGACAGTTTTCATAGTATTTTGAAGTTTTACTCAACCAATAACTTGATAAAGATGACAATAGGTTTTTTTGTATACTTGATTTACACAAGAGCCATATGTACCATGAACTTTGGATTACAAACTGATGAGACATTGCACTCCAATGTTGTACTAATACCGGGATGTCTGTGAAAGATAGTAGCAGGTAGTGGTATTAACCACATCATTGGGCTATTCCAGTTGAAATCCATACACCCCCTATGGAAGACATAACCTTAATCTCCCACACAGGGAGTGTGATTGTCAAATGGAACCACCCATTTATGTACCCCCATTTGAAATTCACACTCCCTGTGTGGGAGATTAAGGTTATGTCTTCCATAGGGGGTGTATGGATTTCAACTGGAATAGCCCAATGATGTGGTTAATACCACTACCTGCTACTATCTTTCACAGACATCCCGCTATTTCAACTGGAATAGCCCATTTCTGAGACAGACGGTATTTTTATGCCTCCACCGCGAGGCATACTGTTTTTGCAATGTCCGTCCTTCTGTCCTTCCGTGCTTCCGTCCGGATGCGATATCTCGGGCATGGATGGGCGGATTGACTTCAGATTTTCAGGATAGGTGGGTCATGGTCAAAAACTCTGGCTACTTTTTTTTTGGGTGAGGTTCAAGGTCATATACTGAGGTAAAAGGTCATTTGAAGTCAGAGGGCCCATTTTCCTTATTTACCTCTTTTCTCGGAGACTGGGGGTCGCACGTTCCTCAAACTTGGTGGGTGGGTGCATCTTGACCCCAGACAGAACAAGTTTATATTGGTTAGTGGGTCAAGGTCTCCTGAGGTCATGCAGGGGTCATCTGAGGTCAAATTAGCAAAAATAGTCATATGGCCATGAAACTTGGTAGGTACAGTCAAGATTTAGAGCCAAATTTTTGGAAGGTCATTTTGGGGTCATCTGGGGTCACCCAGGGGCCATCTGAGGTCAAATTAGTAAACACTATCGTATGGGCATGAAACTTGGTGGGTACAGTTAACATTTAGAGCCAAATTTTTGGAAGGTCATTTTGGGGTCACCAGGGTCATCTGAGGTCAAATTAGTATAAACTACTATATGGACATGAAACTTGGTGGGTACAGTCAACATTTAGAGCCAAATTTTTGGGGGTCATTTTGGGGTCATCAGGGGTCACCCAGGAGTCATTGAAAGGTTGTTTTGGGGTCATCCAGGTGTCATCTAAGGTCAAATTCAGTCTCCTCTTTTAGGCTTGAAGCTTTGTATCAACTTGTGAATTCCACATCACTCCCTTTGGTGGAGGCATCACGGTCGACGCTTTGTGCGTCGAAAACCGCGACATCCGAGAACCGCGGTCCATCTAGTTTGGAATTGCATATATTTAGTTACACATTATATTGCTACTTTATCTTGCAATATATTGCATTAACCCTATGAGAACTACCTGCCTATTGGTCAAAAAAAAATTTCATTATCAATTGGACCAATCAGCAACATTGTCAGAATAATTTCACCACGCAAAACAATTGGGGTGAATTATTTGCAAAGCTCCATTCTGATTGGTGATTAAAGTGAAGATATCATGTAATTGACCAATCAGAGGCAATGTTAGATTGGCATGTAGTGCTCAGGGGGTTAAGCTTACTTGTGAATGTTTAATTAGTTTTCTTGCTCAACTGGACAGAGAAATGTCAAGTTTATCAAATTGCTTTTATGTAGCTATACAGCTGCTGCATTGTGGCTTGGTCACCTTTTTGGGAAGAAAAAAAAAAACCCGTCAAGGTAGATATTCAACTTTTCATTACAGTCATAGGTAGCTGTCTTCATGGCTTAACCGTGTGGACACTACTGGCTTTCTTACAGTGTCCCTTATTGGTCAGTAACATGATTTAATCATCTGAGTAACCAATCAAAATGGAGCTTTTAGATCACTTTGCAATTTACCCTTAGACATACTATTCTTACCATGTCTCTGATTGGCTCAATATATGATATAGCCCATGTTGTAACAATAAGAATATTACACTCCCTTTTGGAATGATGGTACATGCGGTAGACTTTGTGTGGCGATCATTTTGATCATGGTTCAGGACTCATCAAAAATATGATCCAGTTGACAGTACTGGGATTGCATGTAACACTTGGATGGTGAATAGGCTAATGCGAAAAGCTGACAAAATGATGATATATGTATGACTTTAACTGTAAAACATTATATTTGTTATTATTGCAAAATCGAATAGATATGAACTGACCTAGTTTGTGCCAGTGTTAACATGGCAAAAAATCTCTTATCCAACTAAATCAACATGGGCTTTTCATGATATTCATCTGTGCTTAAGAGAATTTATATTTGATAAGTGTGAAACAAATACTTATTACTTGAACATGAAATGTTCGTCCTTGAAGTGAAAACATAGAGAGTGATTCCTTGTTTACTTTTAATCTGTTTCCTTTGACAGTGTGGTCGCTGTGAAATTAATGCAATAATTAAGTTGTTACTTGAACAATGTCAATTTCCGAGTGTTTATATATGAGCCCACGCTTCGGGATGGAAATGAATGTTGTTTGCTGTGCATATGTGGCTGTTATTGGAGTTTAGCAATGCGTAAAACACAGGGGCTTTAAGAAGCATTGCATGATCCACAGCTTCATCTCTCAGCTTACCTTCAAAAACGCTGAGATATTTTTACCCTCAGAAACGTGGGACTTCATGCATGTACGCATAACATTTTATGTAAATTCGGTTGTTTGCCCAAGTTTGCCCAATTATCCAAGTTGTATGTTCTGTCATTCGACAGACTGTAATAGTGGCCTATGAAGCGGTGTAATACATGTAAAATAATTATGCATAGCTTGCAAATGCATTGGAATCAACTGCAATAAGGTTTTGCCATCTATATAATATTGACAATGCTATGGATGAAGTTAATGTTTCATGATTTTACTTTGACAAGTACTTGGAATGCTAGTAATTTTTTGTGTGTGGCACAACTAATATGGGAAATATTGTTACCACCAATGACATTGTGCATCCAAAGTGAGAATTCAAAAAAATTGAACAATTTCGCTCTGTAGGGTCACTCTGGAAAGACTGATTTCCAGCATGGTGGCCATCCTGCAGTCTATGGGACAACCTGTAGCCTTCAATGATGTTCAATGTGGCAAACGTTGGTAATAACACTCCATGTAGCCCGTCAAACTCTTTGAAAAGGTCTGAAAAGGTTGGCCACCTGATATGCAGAGATTACATACGTAAATAACCATTTACATTGACCTTTCAATTTCCTTGTACAAGAAGGTCCTTTTTGCAATAGCTGCCCTATAAACATTTTGACATTATGTGCATTCTACATTGTATACATATATCAATATGACACCTGGCAGCTATTGCAGATAGGACATTCTGATCCTAAACCCCCGATATGTACATGATGTATGTGGGTCAATACACATTGTCTGGACAGAGGGCTCATTGTGTACATTCTCTTACCAAGTAAAACATTGATAATGTTGTGAGAACCGATGTCGTAAGATCCAGACGTCAGCAGATGTCTGCGAAAGTAAATGTCATATTTGAGGAATACCTTTTGTGTAAATACATTAAACATTTAAGCTTACTTTTTATCCTCCTTTTGTGTACCTGTTTGTGTGTGCTACTTGTGTACGGAGATTTTCTTATCGGTAGTTTATCATGTATGAGTTTCCTTAGAATTGTTTACAAGGAAAAATGGACTTCAGTAGTCGACAAGATCTTTTACTCAACACACACATATATATATATAAGACAAGTACTTTTCTAAAGTTCAGAATATTCTCATTTTCAAATGTGTTTTGCAAGGTTATGCAAAAGTCTTATGACTTCAAAACTGGTTTAATGAATGAAAGGATATGATAATAGAGAGCTTGCGAAATGGTGTTACTTTGGTTTTGAATACATAATCCTCTATAATCCTCTAGACGTTAAAGTTAAAGTTAAAGTTAAAGTAACGCCATTTCGCAAGCTCTCTATTAACCCCCTGAGCACTACCTGCCGATCTAACATTGCCTCTGATTGGTCAATTACATGATTCACTTCACTTTAATCACCAATCAGAATGGAGTTTTGCAAATAATTCACCCCCATTTTTTTTGCATGGTGAAATTATTCTAACAATGTTGCTGATTGGTCCAATTGATAATGAAAACTTCTTTTTGGCCAATCGGCAGGTAGTTCTCATGGGGTTAAAGTAGCCCCATTTACATCTTATTAACGCATGAATTCTCTCACAGTCTGTCACTCACCCGAGTTCTTCTGACAAGAGGTTTTATACTGCTGCAGCTAAACTTTGGAACAATCTTCCATATTTCATTTGCTGTGCTACTTCAGTCAGTAAATTTAGAGTAGTCTTAAGACCCACTTATTCCTAGACTATGGACTTTCAATTTTAAACGGGATTTTGAACGGGCAAAGTCCCTAACACTCACACTGTCAATCATACTTGTTTATCAATCAAATTTAACCGCAAGCAAATACAAGACGCGTTCATGCACTTACTGACGCGTTCATGCAATTACACAACACAAAGGCGGGGTAGGCCACATACTTGTGTACCATGTAGTTATTAATGGTAATGACAGGTACCCGGAGGATTTAAACTATAACGAGATCGGGGCGACCAATCACAAGCCAGGTCCATTTAAAGATGCATTACATCATGGCCAATTTTAGTAGGCCAGATTTCCGACAATCTCATCCATAGAAGCTCATAGACAGCCGTGTTAAGCATCTCTGACCGCAATCCAAAGTCAGCAGTCCACTTGGCAAGCTAACAAACAGAGGGAGTAGGGTGACTGAAAAGAACAGATGTGAAAATCTATCAATTGTGCACACATTAATTAAATCAGAGTTTTAAGCTTAAATAAAATATCCAGAGTATGCACAATGGACAAGTGGACTACGGGGTAGTCTAACTTATTCCAAGCTGTGTTGTTATATAATTTTGTTGTTTGTAAATGTTATCTTCAGTAGATCTGCAATGTTGGAATTTTTTTTTTTTTTTTAATACTATCCTCAGCAGATAGCTGGTATTATTTTTACTCAATTATAGGTAGAGGAAATTGTTGTCTTCAGTAGATAGCAGTATTCAGTAGATATCAATGTTGAGATGTTCTGATCATAATAACAAAAGATATATGTGGTTCAGGCAATAGATGGGCAATTCCAAGCGTTGCGGAATGATGCAAACTGCCTTTGTACAAATTTCTTTTTGATGCAGCAGCCAAATATGTATTAACAGCACAAGGTGAATAGCATAATGTTAAAGTATTTTTGGTTAGTGAATGATTAAGGTAGGAGAAACTTTTCCAAACCACCCTAATTTCCTAATTTGCATATGCAAAGTTCGCGTTGCGGAATGATGCGCACGGGACCAGTTTTTTTGCACTAAAACATTTTTGACAAACTCTGTGAGTTTAGTAATCTGAGATATTAAATTTGTCACTTAATCTAAAGCTTAGGATGTAAACTGACAATTGTCAGTATCAATTTAAAAAAAATGTGGGCATCGTCTCTTTATGCCAAATTTTCCGACACTAGGTCACGCTATGGAATGATGCAAGGAGCGTTGCTATGGAATGATGCTGTGTGTAAAATCCCATAGAAAATGAAAAGCAGTCCATGTTTGAAAATAAAAATAAATAGATCAATAAATTTGAGTAAATTGTGTTTTATATACTTGGCTAGTTATGTTAGCTGACAAATATCAATATTTATCCAAAAATATTTATCACCGATTTTTTTAAATCAGATAACTTGTGTTGCATGGTCACATTTTGAAACTAAAATTATGTCAACATTTTGCTAGTCTAAAATTCTTGGAAGTGAAATTTAGCACTGGGTGTTAGCCATAGGTTGTAACATAACAACTATCACCATCTATCAAGAAATAATCATCACTGTTTTAATTTTATCGTAAATTTAAAGAAAAAATCCTTGCAATCCATGAATCCTTATGGCGCTATGGAATGATGCAGGGGTTTTGTGGAGTTATGTCACTTACAATGGTTCAGGCAATGCTGAAACATCAATTACTGTAAAGATAATTCTGTGCAATGCATTTCAGAAAGTTCTAACCCAAAATTGTGAATATTTTTTTCAAACGGGCACATTATGAATTATGCATCATTCCGCGCTATGAATGATGCAACTTTAATTGGTCGTTACCACATAAATTAGACTTTTTGAAAATTATTTTTGGGTCATTTGATAGGGATGAATAAATTTGCTTTGCATTCTAGTTTCAATGAAAATCAACCTTATTTTAAAATTGCAGTGGTAATAAATGATACTTTTGCGTTGCGGAATGATGCTTTTAATCGTAAAATTGGTACTCAAACAATGCTGACGAAGCTACACGTTATAAAATTTGAAAATTTCTGGTGTTTATATTTTGAGCTACTTATAAACTTTATATTCACATGCATAATTTGTTTCCAAAATTTTACAGTACAGAGCAGTTGCTGTGTTTTTAGTTTTGCTGCTTTTACCAGTCAAGAATATGCAAATTTATGCAAATTAGGATGTTTTTCTAACAATGGACACCATTTCCTCCTAAAAAAGTACGTTTTCAGAAAATATAGCTTTTAGCTACAATATGAGACCAAAATCACATACTTGACTTGATTTTTAAATTTTGACAATTTGGGCGAGGTTGCTTGGAATTGACCAGATACAAGAAACTGCTGTCTTCGGTAGATAACAGTACTAGATAACAATGTTCAGATCATGAAACAAAATCCTAATATTCTGTAGAAATCAGTCATGGCTGTTCAGGGTATTATATACAGGGAATTGCTTTCTTCAGTATATAGCAATATTCACTGCTATCTTCAGTATATAGCAATATTCACTGCTAACTTCAGTGTATAGCAATAACCACTGCTATCTTCAGTAGATAGCAATAATCACTGTTATCTTCAGTAGATAGCAATAACCAATGCTGTCTTCAGTGGATAGTGACATTCACTGATATCTTCAGTAGATAACAATAATCACTGCTATCTTCAGTATATAGCAATAGTCACTGCTATCTTCAGTAGATAGCAATAATCACTGCTATCTTCAGTAGATAGCAATAACCACTGCTATCTTCAGTAGATAGCAATAATCACTGCTATCTTCAGTAGATAGCAATAATCACTGCTATCTTCAGTAGATAGCAATAACCATCAGTATCTTCAGTAGATGGCTATCTTCAATAGCAAACCAACATGAAGCTACAAAAGATATCGCCTTCAGTAGAAAGCAGTGGTATGGGTACTACCATGGTTTGGGTCATAAAATATTTCTTTCATCACTAGGTAACAGTGACTGGCATAACCTTGCACCTGTTTGATGACTGCCGATCTAACACCTTCAAGGGCCCGTTAAGAAGATTCCATTGGGTGTATGCGAAATACCCAAGGAATACAACTATAAGTGAAATCTCACCTTTTCTCACACTATAAGTAGTTACAAAGTACTTTATAGAATTTGTCAAGTAGGGATCATTGTGACTTTAAAATTGATGTGGTATGTACATACTTTCTTGATTTATATAGGCCTATACTCGCTTTGAGAATATCCACCATCCTTTGCTTATCCGAGTAGAAATTAGAAAACTTGATTTTTGTCCAGTTATCAGGTTAGCATAGGTCAATCAACTTAATAGCTTTTAATCAGAGCCCTCGGGAGATGACGCAAGTCCCTTGATCGCTAAGGTCTAGTGACCTGGGGAGTGGGGAGGAACTAGTGTGCAAACCATTTGATCAATGAATGTCTGTGACTGTCTTCAATGACCATTCTCTCCATAGACTTATATGTAAACCCTGATGTAAGACCCATTTTCAAAAATACTCACAAATTAAAAATGAGCATTCTGTTTTTCAGTAAATTTGTACATTATGTTTTTCATAATATAGATGGATGTCATGCAGTCACTGATAAACCATTGTTCTTTAAAATATCAGCTTTAAACATAGTTTGAGAAGTCTATGGCATTTTTTATGCCAAGAGTATATGTATTTGATAAGGTGTGACGTGTGGTAGAAACTAGTTGAGTGTCAATTGAAAGAACGATGGCTTTGAACAGTGTCAGGTAGAAGTGGTTATGGCGTGGGTGAAACAACGTCCTAAAGACGTGCATGTCCATGTTACTGTCGTCTGTGTTACTATCAAGGGGTTATAGTGATATTTTTCTTATATCTCAAGTCACTATTTCCTCTCAAGAGACTAATCGTTTTCAAGAACAAGGAGTGGTAGTCAAAGAGCATAGTCAAACTATCAGTGTCCCAAAGAAAGACCTTATGACATCACAAATTGTTGATTGTGTGGGGGGGGAGGAGGGATATCAGATCGGACCAACCATTACATAAGTTTTTGGTTAAAATCAGCTTTCATATGAACAGTTCAAACCATATTTCAACTAAACTTGGGTCATAGCTGCACTATGTGGACACTCACATCAGTATTGGTGTTGTTCAAACTCAAAGTTACATACTGAGGTCAAAGTTCATTTGAGGTCATTCAGTAAAATTGGGTGAAACTGAAAAACATGGTTTCGCATGACCAGTTCAAACATGGTCATTGCTGCACTATGTGGTGCTCACAACCCCTATTTTCAGACAACATATTAGGGACTGCAATCCCTATTTCAAGAGGTTTGCAAATAAAAAAAAGAGGTTTGCAAACGGGCCGACTAAAAACCGCACAAAAAAGATGAAAGCGAAAAGAAGACTCAAAACTAATAAGGCTATATATGTACAATAAACTTTACTCCACAAATCACTCATGCTGATTGATACATATTTACCCCAAAACCCTGTTTTAGCCTAGCATAAATTATGATTGAGACCATCAGGGACATGAACTGACTGATGACCAGATGAGAGGAATACACGGAAGCGTTCATACAAGTAGACCATTAATTGCCTTACGCAACCTGACCACCATCCTGATACTCATATTTGTTTTCATTTTATCTAGGCCACGGTAAACAGATGTGTATCCCAAGGGTGATTGGATGGACATTGCAAATGTGGCCGTAATTGACCAAAGGGGAGTACTCCTTGTGGTCAGCCTGTCGGGGTAGACATTAGCAATAAATTAAATTGCAAAGCTACGGCTAAAATTGGATGTGTGCTCCACATCGCTGCCACGATATCGCACCCGCCATGAAATTAGATAGAAATTTTGTATTTCTGGCCATTTTGTTCAACTTTGTTGCGATATGGCAGCACTGTATGCATACGTCTGATTGGCTGCTGGGAAATCATGGTTGGATGAACACTAAAGAAGATACTAGTAAAACAGTAGTCATATCTTCTTTGCCATAGCAAAATCAGTCGGAAGTTGGAAATATTGATTTTGAGATATGTAGCCAACAAAGGATGTATTTCATTTTGTTTCCTGTTGTTTTGGAAGCTCTTTAACATCTCATATCTTTTGAACTGGTTGTTCAAATTTAATGGGATTTTCTGCAAAATGTAGCTTTGCAAAATGCTGTTTACAACCCTATAAGAAACTGAAATTTGAATATGTGCGACTTCAGACTGATTTTGCTTGATCACACCACATAATCGTGGGATGCTTTATTGGTAAGAAGCATTGCAACATCGTCAGATACTGCAATTATGGAGTAACAAAGTACAGTCAATCATTTATGAACTTTGTGTCTTTTAGTTCAGGTTTTGAGTTGTAAAATATTCATAACCCCTCTTAATATTTTCATTTTTGTTCACATTTTATACAGAAATTACAAATTTTATACAGGAAGTAGAGGTATCCAATGTTATCAGGAAGTTTGCCTTCTGGGATTCGTTTGAACACAAAATTACGCAATATGCAATGTCTGTATACTTAATGCATGTGTGTTGACCTAATATCAAGATATGATACAAATTGTTGTAAACAATAGTAAAAGGAAGCATAATCATAGAGAACTTGTAGAAACTGTATACCCATTTGCCTTGTCAGATTAAATATTCCAAACGATGCAATATGGGATTTGTAACATAATATTCATATAGTTTTTAATCGCATAACAAGTAGGATATTATGTTATCCTAAGATATGAACGCATGCTATTGCAAAGTGGTTGAGTTAGTACTTCACTTCTGAAATGAAATTGTATAAACGACGTTGACATGTGCCCAGGAGGATACAAATCTGGAAAATAGAACATTCCCATTAAGAGGTGTAATATAAACCGACAAGTGTAGTACAAACATAGGTACTCTTTGAAACTTCAGTTTGACTTTTATTACCGACTTGATAGATAATTCTTTTGATAAGAGGAACAAAAAATATATAAAGACGGAAAAAGGGGATTATGTGCTGTGTTTATGTATATATGCCTCTGGATAATTGCCAATCAGTGGAAAAATATATCAATAAATGCAGTTCCCTTTGCAATAACTGGTATCAGATTCAAATTAAGTAGGTCACAATGGCTATTCCAGTTGAAAGCCATCCATCCTCTATGGAAGACATGACCTTAATCTTCCAAACAGGGAGTGTGTATTTCAAATGGGGTTACCAGAATGGATGATTCTATTTGAAATCGACATCCCCTGTGGGAGATTAAGGTTGTGTCTTCCATAGGGGTGTATGGAATTCAACTGTAATAGCCCTGAGAGGTTACTTTGAGCTCGGATATTGTCTTAATCAGCCCTAGAGGCTCTTCTCAGGGGAGCTGAGATAGAACATTCCTTTTGGGCTCAGGGAATGGGGTTAAATCGTTAGGAAAGTTCTCTCTGGGTGCATGAGTACATATCACCTCGTAAAATTTTACAGATTTTGATTTTCAACACAGGATATATTGAGAGCCACTGGATCAATACTAGGCATGTTTGTACTCATTGGAGTCCATTTGTCATTTATATTTCCAATACGGTATGATCATTTAGATTATTAAAATATTTTTAAGAAAGTTGTCAACTTAGCACCCAAGGATTAATGAGATTTGATAAGAAATGTAATCTGTAGACAGACTGAAAGATGGTGTAAAGCATGTCAAGATCAATCAAATGATATGTTAGTTACTCATTCACGGAAGTAAGTGGAAAATATTTCAGTGGATCACTGATTTTGATGTCTGAATAGTGCACTGAAATCTTCAAATGATTTCTGCATTTCTACAGAATTTGATATTGATGTACAAGAATTCCATACATGAGCTACCTAATTCATTTAATGAGTATTTTACTAAACGTTCTGACATCCATGACTACCAGACAAGACAAAATAATGATTTCCAGTTAACCAAAAATAAGGAGTTTTATCTGACCATTCCATTCGAACGAGCGGACCCATTCTTTGGAACTCTCTAGATAAAAAATAAATAAAAAAGTCTGTAAAACATTTCTGCAAACAGCTTAGACCAATTCTTATCTCTAAGTACAATTAGGCCATTCTCGAGCACACAGAATTTGATCAACTATAGGGAAGATGCTTACGCAGTGTACATTAGAATCCAGAAACACTCAAACATTGCAAACTAACACACAAGCTCAAATTCATTTTTGATGTACTTTGTTTTAATGCCGGAGATGTTCAAATACATAGATGCATTATTAAACAAATACGAACACACACATACCCACAATAAAAGACAAAACAAAAAACAAAATAAAAAAAGCTAATGTAAACACACAAAATACTTTGATCAGCTCGTAATTGATAACATCTCGAATTAATTCTGAAAATAAAATATTTTGATATTAACTTGTGCATCTTGCCAGAAGCATTACAAATTATTAATTCAAGTCCTATACTTTGGTCTACTTTCTTTACCACACAAATTATAGACCAGACAAGTCACTAACGTGGATCTACTTTTTGGTGTAGTGGTAAAAGCCTAATATTTCCCTCCTATTAGGAGCTGATCAAACTATATGTAAACTGATACAGTGTTTGTTTTATGGCTCTGTATTGTACTTAAGCCCACTTGCATTTGTCCTGATGATACCAAGAGGCAAATCTCATTTTTGGGTGATTAGTGAGCGAAGCAATTGACACAGTCAGAGAATCACTGTTCCCTCATGTTCTAACTGTATTTGTCAATGTTTATATATAACATCATGAGATATTATGTTATTCATCAAAATGATGGATTTGGGCTAAAGTTCATTTAGTTCATGCTTAACACAATTTTCCAAGTATTTCTATGTTTGGCAATGTTTGCATGTTGTTTTGATGCCTGGATTGGCAGCAAAGCTGCATTATCTAGGTCATGTTATGATAGGTAAACTTGTAGTTTAAGTCTCATTAAAGTGTACCCTGCAGCTATTATAGCAGGCAATGATATATGTAATATTGGAACATGGAGGCATCCCTACCTGCGAGATCAGATGTACATTACTACACATCAATGTACTTGCATTACATCTTAATCAGTTACAAGCAATTCTCCCAATGCATCTTGTAATGCACGGCGAAAAGCCTTGACTTGTTACTTGACTCTGCTATCTACTGATGATAGCACTTTCATCTTTCAGTGTCTTTACTGTGCTATCTACTGAAGACATCTTTGTCATGTTTCAGTGACACTGCTTTGACTCTGCTATCTACTGAAGATAACAATTTCATCTTTTAGTGTCTTTGCTGTGTTATCTACTGAAGACAGCTTTGACATAATGTTTCAATGACACTGTTTTGACTCTGCTATCTACTGAAGATAATCAAGATATTGAAGACAGCATTTTCAACTTTGAATGTCATGATTGTGTTGTCTACTGAAGATAGCACATTGCATCTGCCAGTGTCTTGGTTATACTATATACTGAAGGCAGCGCTTTCATCTTTCCATATCTAGGATGACCTGTCTACTGAAGATAGCACTTTATTCTTTCTTTATCTTTACTGTGCTCCCGACTTAAGATAGCGCTTTCTTCTTTCAGTGTCTTAATGATGCTATCTTATGAAGATAGCTCTCATCTTTTAATGACCATATTATATTATGACTATGCTATCAACTGAAGTTACCATATTTTCACTTTCAATAACTACACTATTATATACTGAAGATGTTACTTTCATATTTAAATCACTATGTTTTGGCTATGCTATCTACTGAAGATAGCATGCTTCATTGATGTGGATTTTGGAAATACCATGCATTACATATCTCTAATGACCATGTTTTGGCTCTGCTATCTACTGAAGATAGCATGTTTCACCAAGTCCTCTTTGATGTGTATTTCAGAAAGCCTGCATTGATGCATATTGATAATTCCATGCAGATCCCCATAGATGTAGTGCTTACGGCTATGTGCGATGTATGCTGATGTATTTATCAGTAAACAGTTTATCTCTATGTCAGTGATCCCATTTTCTTTCACTTCTTTTACAAATAGATAACACTTTTAAATGTTATGTTTTAATATTGGGTATAAAGATGTGTTTAGTATGTGAACTAAACTAAAGAGAAGAAAAACATGGGCAGATTTATCCTGTCTGGGCGATACATCAAACAGCTGACCCAGAAACAAAATATTGAAGTTGGAAGAACTTAAAGGGAGGGAAACTTGTGGTTATGTCAGTGTGGATTGCATACAACGTTGACTGATCTTCCAGTGTAAATTCTCAGTCAATATAATTATGTTTTCATTTACAATTGTGGTTTTCTACTCATTGTGGTATGATGATACCTTCCCCCCACACACTTCTAATATGTTGGGTTTTTTTTAATGTGCTGACAAAGTCCAAACTTACATTTGGATAAAATCACAAAAATGTGAGCCAGTCACACAATAATGACATACATTATTATAGATTTCAAAATCGGTGATTAGTAATTTGGTTGTCAAAAAGTTTCTTCACCCAATGGAATTTGAGAAACTGCACAGATAATTGGTGGATGTTTGAAGTGTGGATAGATTTGTGTTGGGTTTGTCTGCAACCGGCCTAGTTGATGCGATCTGATTCTGACAATTCACCAGTGGCCAGCGTGCACTATATAAATTCATAATTTATTATTATTTTATATCTCTATATTTTTTTTAGAAATGTATTAACCTCTGATCTTAATCAGGAGACCTTTAGGTATTATAATGTGTATCTCAGATAAATCTTTGTATCTGTAAAAAATAGGGCTATTGAGCAGTTGAGCCTTTTGTTTGTTAATGTCTTTTCAAGACGTTCTTAGAATTAAGGGATCTGGAATGAGCGTTTTGAGCGTTTCAACAGTATTTTTTGTGGGACATGAGAGCCCATCAGACATATTGAATTGCATTCTGAATACGAAGAATGTCTTTCTGATATCAAATAATTATCATTTTGTGAAATTCACGATATAATACAAATTTTATGACAAATTATTAAAATTTGATATTTTGCACATTTTTGATATATAACAGTCCTCAAAGTAAATTTTATAAATCTAATGATATATTCTTAAAGTGTATGTAGCTGGGAGGAAAAGCTGACAATCAATTGAAAATTTCGACCTTTCATATTTGTGTTTTAGGAAAAAAAATCCATATCTTCAATACGAAGGTCAAATTTTTCAATTGATCTTCAGCTATTCATCCCACCTACATACACTTTATCATCAGATTTATAAAGTTTACTTTGAGTACTGTTAAATATCAAATTTTTAATCATTTGCCATAAAATGTGTATTACATTGCAAATTTAAAAAAATCTAAATTATTTGATATCAGAAGGATATTCTTCATATTCAGAATGCAATTCGATATGTCTGATGTATTCTATTTAGAGAATAAGCGATAGAATTTTTATTTTGCCTATCCTCTACCGTGTGATAGACGACAGGCAGGTCCAATATTTTGAGTAGTGGATGCGGCGCAACTACGATAAAAATATTGGACCTGCCTGTCGTCTATCATAGGTAGAGGATAGGCAAAATAAAAATTCCTATCGTTTATTCTCATTCTTAGTCAAAAATATTATTTTAATAACTGTAAACAATTTTTTTAAAGTTACCGTAATAAAAACTCCCCTCATTATAAAATGAACGAAACTGTGAATACAACTTCACGTATTCTGTTGCGCCTACTGCTATCGCGTTACAGTATTCCGCACTAGTCTCACGCATCCAGCGCGATACATACGCCAAGATCTCTACACGCGCAGTTACGCATTATCAAGACGCATGATGACGTGGGGTCGTCTACGGCCTGATAGACGGCACCCAAAATCATGCGATTGTCCAATCAGAAATGTGTCTACGAACTAGACCACTCCCACTGACTAAGAATGTCCCACAATAAATACTGTCCAAACGTTCATACCCCATCCCTTAAGAAAGTCACACCCTGCATTTTGATTAACTCTTCTAGTTAGTCCGGTTACACTTCCTGGAGATTAAGATACTCTAGTGAGATAAAGGATATTGACGTAATAATGATGATACTTTTTTCAGTCTGTCTAAGGCCGTATACAGACTCCAAGTATTAGACGTATAATATTTGATGTAACATATCTATGTTATTTAATCTAGTCCCATTCTATTTCCAGTAAAGTTCTAACAAATTTTTGATGACGTAAAATCGATAATATGTTACATATAATATCTGGTAGAAATATATTATCTATTTTACATTATCAAACATTCGTTAGAACTTAAACATTACTGGAAATAGAATGGCAATATATTAAATAACATAGATATGTTACATCAAATATTTTACGTCTAATAAAAAGTCTGCATACGGCCTAAACCTGATATTTCTTGTCTGTGTCCATATACTCAGCATTGATTCAGAAAGTATTTTGAAAATAAAAATACATTTATACATTTTATATGGTATTTTGAAAATTTGATTATGGTTATCAAATAAATAAATATACAGTCTATATGCACAAACCTAATGGTTTAGCATTACAAATCTCCTCTATTCCCTTGCTATCTTCTGTAGATAGCATCATAATCACGATTTATTCTGTGTTCGGACAGACATGGTAATAGTAAGGTTTATATCACTTAAGGTTCCAAAGGAAACTCTCTACATGCATGTTATGTGTACATGTAGGGGGGTATTTTCAGCTGCCAAAACTCCAAATTAATCGTAGTCACCCTTTTGGTGTGTAAATTGGAAAAAGGCATTGCCAGAAGTGATGGCCTGTGAAGTCCTGGATTAGTCTTGCCGGATTCTGTTACAGTCATTTTAATTATAGTTTATGTACCTTCCTCGAGTCAGTAATTTAGATATTGATTTTATCGTATCTCTAAATATAATGATGAGAAATAGGCCTAATATAAAAGTATATATATATATGTTCAGAAAGGAAATGATGCAAGGAATCCAATTAGCATAACAGATTCATGCCTGCAAAATTTTTTGTTTTTGAGAAAATCTCAAAATTTGATTTTCCTTTACTACAACTTCCAAGTGATCTGCAATCTCAAATTTTCCAAATTCTTTAATTGTTGATCTTTATATGAATATGTTGACTCTTCAGTAGATTAAATTCAGAAAAGCCACTCACCTACTGCTACTGGTCAGTCAGAAGTGGTTTGGCGGTCAGTTCATGGCCCATGGGTATTGTCTTGGTCAAGATTGGCCATAGTTATCAGCAGGATCTGTCATTTTGTACACATCTGATAAGAAGATCAAGGGAGAACAGGTGCATAGTGTACAATGGGATGGGTATCTAGAGGATGGTCAGGGAATTACTAGATGAAGAGATTAATATACTGCTTGCAAACACACTTTAGAATTACATATGGAATCCGTTTGATTGAAAAGGACCCTATTGAAATTGGCTTGAACACACAAGTTAGGCCAAGAAAAAAATTTTGTTGTGTTGCCCTCAACCGTCCGACCCTAAATCCTGAAAAATCAGGGGTGCAATTTTTTTTCTTTTTTTGAATAATGATTTTTACAGATTTGTTCAAAAACTCAATGTTTTTCACTTAAAATTAATATTTTATTGAAAGACTAGTCTTTAATTGATGTCTAACAGGTACCCAGAAGTCAAAATTGACAAATGTCCCCAATTGAAGAAGCATTATTTAATATTTGAGGGGATTTTTAAAACTGAAGGTTTAAAAAAGAAAAAAAAAAAAAAAAAAGAAATCCGACCATCCGACCCAAATTTCCTTTTTCCCACTTGAGGGCAACACAACAATATTTTTTTGGCCTTATGCTTAGTGAACACAGGATCGATTCTGTCAACGAAACTGTGTGTGTGGCTCAAGATGAGACCATTGCTGAGTGGGTGTAATGCGCTGGTGTAATTATATGATACAGGGTTTAATCTTGAAATAAACACACAAAGAAGTTGGTCAGACATTCTAGAGTTTACAATAATATTTTACTTATTTATTGTCGTAACATACCATCACAACATCACAAAACATCACATTCACTCCCGGATCCCATCACTATTTGGAAAGGCCCAGTGATCATGGTGATGTCTATATCTATATGTTATTTCAACATACGACTCATTTATCATAATTTTAACCACTTTCTATAATGTTTTATGGGAAACAAATCATACACACCTTTATTCTTTATTACTAATTCTATACACTGACAAGTTTTGGTTACAGAAAATACAAAAATGAAAAACTTCCTTACAATCTTGCTACAATCTACACGCCATTCCGACAAAGCTACGCTATACACAATAGCTGCCAATTACCTCTTCCACGTTTTATTTGTTTACTTTCTAGATTGATTGACTTTGCGGATTCAGTGCGCCAAAATGCTTTAAAAGTCTGTGTAAATGACTAGTCTGCACTGACAAGTTTTGTCTGCAGCAGGACACCAAGTAAACCCGAAACATTTGTAGTACTTTTGTCTGAGGTCTGACTACAATGTATGCTACTAACGGTAGCAGTTGACATATACTGTGCTATCTACTGAAAATTGTATTTACATTTGTCAATGACCATTATTGTGACTATGCTATCTTCTGAAGATAGCATTTTTATCTTTCCATGACAATGGATAGTACTGACATCTGTCAGTGACCCATTTCTTTAGGCGTGTTTCTATTGGGACCATTTACCGGTAAAAAGACGGTAAAGGGATTAATTCTGCTCAATAGAAACTGACCTTCCCCGCTATTTACCGGTAAACAGAGGCGAGTTTTTACGGTAACGCTTTTCCTTCTTGAGGAAGGAAAATAGCGGGGCAGCTTACCGTAAACGCAATAGAAACTCACTTCGTTCCGATTGAATGCGCATACAGGGAAGAAAACGGAAGTTGAGTCGCGAAATTGACCCCTGCATCATCAATGAGCTAGCTTGTTTACGTATCGCGTATTATACCATGATTATACCATTCCGTTCGCCAAAATTCTTAGGCCTAATCACATACAAATATTTGACTCACTTGCTATAAAGTAAATGGAAGAAATATTCATAATGCATTATCCTTGCATTATACATATTATGCTAAATATTTAACATGAGTTATGATTTATGACCCTAGTAAAAGCCATGAAATAAAACAACAACAACAACATCAGCGGATGAATCCAGCTGTGCATGCGAAATAAATAGAAATCAACTCGGATCCGCGGCGGTGTGTGCTTCAGAAAATTAGAAAGATTTCATGAATTTAATATTATGTTCAAATTACTATTCGCTAAAAAGAATATTAACTGAAATTAAACTGTGAAAGATTAAATTCTAAGACCTATTTTTTTTTTTTTTTTAATACTGAGTACTCACGTCGATATCACTGAGGGGGATTTCCCAATGGCGTAATTTGATGTACGAGAACGAATGAAAACGCTAATAAAAAAACATTATTATTCAGTCTTCTTTTCTCGTGTTTGCTACCTCATTTTTATAAACAATTAAGAAAATACTACAATATTAAAATCCACCAATGCTTTGCGATTGACCCGGGATTGACCCCAGTGCACGATCTTTCGCCGGCAAACTTTTAAGGTGTGTCAATTGACGCTGTTCATCGAGTGTTTACCGGTAAACAACGTGCAATGGAAACTGACCGTTATCAGCCTTTCGCCGCTATTTGACGGCGAACAGTTTTACCGGTAAAATGCAGGGGACTCAATAGAAACACGCTATTTGACTGTGCTTAAGTGTGCTATCTACTGAAGATAATCATTTTGTTCATGAAGTTCATGACTGTGCTGTCTACTGTCTACCTATTACCCCCAAAGAGGGAGGGGAAAAGAAGAAGAAGAATCCTTATTCTTAACCTCCTTCCAGGAAGCCCAACCAGGTACCCATTAACCCCCTGAGCACCACCTGCCTATCTAACATTGCCTCTGATTGGTCAATTACATGATATCTTCATTTTAATCCCCAATAAGAATGAAGCTTTGCAAATAATTCACCCCAATTGTTTGCGTGGCGAAATTATTCTAACAATGTTGCTGATTGGTCCAATTGATAATGAAAACTTCTTTTTGACCAATCGGCAGGTAGTTCTCATGGGGTTTAAATGTGTATTTTGGTCTCCATCACTTCATCTTTCCAGGGTACCATGGACATCGTTCATCCATCTCAACATCATGGTTGTCCCACTCAGTACAGTTTACTATGCCCTTTTCACCTGCTCTTCATTTGAGTACAGTAGTACTTGACCACTACACTAATTCTCTACTTCAAACCCCTGTCAACAAGACATAGCCTGGCCTTGCTATCTGATGTAGATAGATACATTGAAGTATGGATGCAGTGTGGTTATTAATAGTATAGGGGCACCGTTCTTTCTTTATAATTGTTGAATATCAGGTACCCAGCAAATACAGAAATGTTTTTAAAATGTTTCAAACATTTTTGTGGTTTTTGTCAAAACAAGGTTATATAAAGGTGAGGAAAACATTTCAAAACATTTTGTAGAAAAAAAAATCCAAAACACTCAAAATGTTATTGTAAAATATTTTTACAAACATGTGCAAATTATTTTGTGAACACTTAAAGAACAATTATTATGTTAGAAAGTTTTGCAGCAAGTTTTCAAAAATTTTTTGAATGTTATTAAAACATTTTAATACCTTTTCTATCACCTTACATTGAAACATGTTCTGCCAACTTTTTCTAACCTTTTGGAAATGTTTTTGAAAACCTTATGTGTTTGCAGGGTATAGACTATTGTAGAATTATTTCATGATTGTGGCTGTAGTACCTGGTAATAATGGCAACAACAGCAATAACAACAACTGAACAATAAAAGCAACATCGAATGACAACAACAACCACAACAAATCACAACATGATCAACAACAGCTGTGGCAAACCATGTGCACAATATGTACAGACTGATTGATATCGATCTCGCTAGCTCCAAACAACGTCAATTCAAAATAGACATTACCCAGCGGAATAAACCATGCATAAAATGTTAACAAGCCACATTGTATTAAAACATGAGTGCGGCTGGCACAATAGGGCCCATAATATCATGCAAAATACTGTCTACTTCTGTCGATCCACTCACCCACAGCATCGCAATAATACAAGCATAGTTTTTTTAAAATCCAAGAATATGAGAAGTGAAAGTAGCTGCCCTTTGTCATATTTTGAAATCTTTGCTATGAAATCTTACATGGTTCTTAGTTATTTTTCATATGTTCATAAGGCAGCTATTGATATCATAACCAACTTGCATTCACCCACTTCTTTTTGCTAATACAGTTACCCCTTATTAATCTTGTTGCGGTTGCTTCAGCAAGCTTCACTCCTTTTATGTACAAACCGCAACTGTGAGTAATTCAATCGATATGGACGGATACACAGATGTAGCGATTTTGCAGCTTCAAGTTTTGCACAACTATGTGATATTTTGGGGCAAGTGGCACTTAAAAAACACTGTGCAAATGCTAATCCTCTTGTAGTCTTGTCCTCTGCCCTATTCAAAGCATCCGGTCTGTAGACTTACGATGGAAAAGACTGACTTGAAATGTCAAAGGCCACTAGTGTGATCGATTGTCAAATATTTTATAAAGGTTTTATCAACATTCCAAAGATTGAAATCAAATTGGCCATATTAGGTTCCATTAATGTGGCAAAGAGATATAATTTGACCTTTTGTTTCTCACAGCAGTAGTGTAAAAAGTAACTTGTATTTAAAAAAAAATTCATAGAACAATAGCATTCACTCTTAGAAAAAGGTTTTAAGTAGAACTTAAAGGTTTCTTGGATTGTCCTGTATGTAGAACCTGTAAACTTTCTATGAACCAAAAAAGGTTCTGAAAAGAAACTCAAAAGCTTCGCTGGAGCTTCTGAAGTGATAAATTAAACTTGCAAGTTGCAATATACAAATCTGCAGTAAGGCACAGATGTTATGCTAACTAATGTTCGATTTTGAGAAACATTTGTTTTAAACAAGCTTGTTGTACAATTGTGTACCAGCCAACATGTTTTAGATCTGGTGAACCTTTTGTTGTTGCATATGTCATTTTGTAAAAGTGCAATTACCCTCAAATTATGTTTTAAAATGTTGAGAAATGAGTTTTAAACAAACTTGTTGTACCAGCACTTATGTTATGCACATGTCATTTTTTTGTAAAAGTGCAGTGCCTCAAATTATGTACTTTTTTTTTCAATTTTGGGAAATTAGGAGCACATTATAGGTCTGGTAAACTTAAATTAGAGAGATTGCGATTTCCAAACGTAGCATTGAACGTACGTGGAATCTATTCAAAATCCCGTCACAGGAGAGTGATTTGGAATAGATTCCACGTACGTTCAATGCTACGTTTGGAAATCGCAATCTCTCTATTATCGCATACGCATAAGTCACTTAGTAAAAGCCCCAGTTACCCCAAATTATGTAAAATGTTATTCAATTTTGAGAAAATGGTTTTTAAAGAAATGTGTTGAAAAAGCCAGCAGCATATTTTTATGTCTGGTGAAGTTATAAATGTTAATGCAAATTAGTCACCTTATAGAATATGCATCTGCAGTGGCATAGATTTCTTCTTGACATTGGGGGTGGGATGGGGTTGGAAAAAAATCTTGAAGTATAGTGAATCCAGCTCCTTTTGGCAACAGAATAAGTATATGGTACAAATACGTGAAAAATTTTGCAATTTTAAAGCTGATGAAATATGGTGCAAAAGTGGAATAAATGTGTGTGTGAAAATGTGCACTTTTGGCGCTAAAATGGGCAAATATGAGGTTAATTTGATCAGAAACCCATATTCAGGTGTCAACATTGGGGGGATGATTGTATGGACCATCTCCCCTGGCAATCCCCCCATCCCCAGGGATCTACGCCTTTGTGCATCTGATAATTACTTCTGAGGGGCTTAATGGCTAAAAATCACCAAAAAACGGCTGATGTTACATGATTTTTAACAAAGTGCGGGGGGCTTCAGCCCGCAAAGCACCCCTCTGGACATGCCACTGGTATGATAGTTCACACTAATTATGTACCGCGTTACTATTACTTTGACGCATCGTATTGAATGCAGTGTCCACTGCATGGTCGAATATCGTTCAATATGCCAGAAATTGATTGGTTGAATATGTCTTCATGGTCATGCATGATCTTTTTTCTTATGAAAGTCCTCCTTGAAAAGTCTATTAGCAAGGTATAGCCTTTATAGTAGGTTGAAGTAAAATGGCATTAAAAACTGAAATGGATTTTGAGATGGCACATTTTGCTTGGGTGCACATATCACATTTATCCAGTAGTATTGGATTTCACTACAAAACTCAATGGTTACTTTTCCAAAGGTGTTGTTCAATAAGGCTAAAAAAAGATTGTTTGTTTATCCTCCACCAACTGACCCTAATCGGTGTTTGCTTTCAAATAATTAAGACAAATAAAGCTGACACACAAGAGAAATGGTATGGGTTCTATAAAGGAGATCCCAAGGCTTGATATTAGGGATGTCATTTCCACTCCATTTGCATGGTTTGAAAGTGACTAAGTGGGTTTTCTCTCATTTACCTCATTATTTCAGCTTAAAATGACTAGAAAACTTTCCTAACAGTTGTTACTAATCTTTTGCAAAGAATAACAAATTTGACCAAAATCATATATTGTGGCTTCTCAAGTAAGGATACATTGTTAATAAGTATTGTTTGTTTTTTCTCTTTCATGTTGCCTTGCTCCTGGATGACACTTCAATGATCTGCTGTTATGTTCCTACAGGTGAGTCTTGAGTTAATTTAAAAATACGAAGTACATAGGAAATTTTGCTTCCCTATTGAAGAAGTACATAGGAAATTTTGCTTCCCTAATGAAGAAGTACATAGGAAATTTTGCTTGCCTAATGATTGAAGAAGTACATAGGAAATGTTGCTTCCCCAATGAAGAAGTACATAGGAAATTTTGCTTCCCTAATGAAGAATTACGTAGGAAATTTTGCTTCCCTAATGAAGAAGTACATAGGAAATGTTGCTTCCCTAATGAAGAATTACGTAGGAAATTTTGCTTCACTAATGAAGAAGTACATAGGAAATTTTGCTTCCCTAATGAAGAAGTACATAGGAAATGTTGCTTCCCCAATGAAGAAGTACATAGGAAACGTTGCTTCCCCAATGAAGAAGTACATAGGAAATTTTGCTTCCCTAATGAAGAAGTACATAGGAAATTTTGCTTCCCTAATGAAGAAGTACATAGGAAAATTTGCTTCCCTAATGAAGAAGTACATAGGAAATTTTGCTTCCGTAATGAAGAATTACATAGGAAATTTTGCTTCCCTAATGAAGAAGTACATAGGAAATTTTGCTTCCCTAATGAAGAAGTACATAGGAAATTTGCTTCCCTATTGAAGAAGTACATAGGAAAATTTGCTTCCCTAATGAAGAAGTACATAGGAAAATTTGCTTCCCTAATGAAGAAGTACATAGGAAAATTTGCTTCCCTAATGAAGAATTACATAGGAAATTTTGCTTCCCTAATGAAGAAGTACATAGGAAATTTTGCTTCCCTAATGAAGAAGTACATAGGAAATGTTGCTTCCCTAATGAAGAATTACGTAGGAAATTTTGCTTCCCTAATGAAGAAGTACATAGGAAATTTTGCTTCCCTAATGAAGAAGTACATAGGAAAATTTGCTTCCCTATTGAAGAAGTACATAGGAAATTTTGCTTCCCTAATGAAGAATTACGTAGGAAATTTTGCTTCCCTAATGAAGAAGTACATAGGAAATTTTGCTTCCCTAATGAAGAAGTACATAGGAAATTTTGATTCCCTAATGAAGAAGTACGTAGGAAATTTTGCTTCACTAATGAAGAAGTACATAGGAAATTTTGATTCCCTAATGAAGAAGTACATAGGAAATTTTGCTTCCTTAATGATTGAAGAAGTACACGGAAATTTTGCTTCCCTAATGAAGAAGTACATAGGAAATTTTGCTTCCCTAATGAAGAAGTACATAGGAAATTTTGATTCCCTAATGAAGAAGTACGTAGGAAATTTTGCTTCACTAATGAAGAAGTACATAGGAAATTTTGATTCCCTAATGAAGAAGTACATAGGAAATTTTGCTTCCCTATTGAAGAAGTACATAGGAAAATTTGCTTCCCTATTGAAGAAGTACATAGGATATTGTAAGTGTTTGCAGTTGAGGATGTTATTCACGATTCGAATGCCATCAGAGGGGATGAGGTTATTTGTTAAATCTCATCCTCTTGCTATTGGAGGTCAAATTGTAAGATTTCATTGGTAGCTGTAGGTCATTGACAAATGTCCTTAGAGGTGAGACTATTTTAGTTCCCTTTGATCCATTTCCTGTAGCGGTGTTTTAACTCATTCCAAGCATCGGGTTTGATACTTATCAAACAAAGGGCACCAAGAGTCCCATTTACACTATTACTTTGGATATGACCTATATAGTGTGCAGCCTTGTCCCAATGCTGCATGGCCTATATTTTAGATGAGTTAGACAATGTAGTCCAGGCAATCGCTGCTTCATGCATTATTTTTATTAACATCAGGAATTGGAAAGTTGAAGTGATTGGTTCGGTCTTATTTTATGTAGTGGTTTCTCAGGTGATACAAATAACTCGGGACTCATCTTGTGAGTTACTACCCTTGAGTCACTACCCTTGTACGTACTTTGTTTACAGGATTGAAAGGCCTTTAGCCCATCCTATTAAACCAACACAATTCTAGCATATAAATCCTATAGACGAGTCACAATTGGTTTCCGACTTACTATGCACCTTAAATATTAGTGAAATGTATTCCAGGTTCTAGTAGTCTCACATACCAGTACCACACAGATTTGCAGTGGAGTCACCAAAGTCGAGTCATTGAATCAAGTCATCTATGTTTTGAGTAGCGAGTCAAGTTGAGTCATCAGAGGTGTGAGTCTCAAGCCGAGTCATCGGAGGCACAAGTCTTGATTCAGTTAGAGTCATCTAGAGCTTGAGACTCAAGCTGAGTCGAGTCTTTTGGTCTGAAAATGAGAATGCCGATTCATTTCAAACTATTGAGTTTCAAGTCGAGTCAAGTCATTGCAATACATTGCAACACCGACAAATACCACAATTTGTAGCAGCTGCAAGGGCACGCATCAGAGATGTGATTGCACGGAAATGTTGGATATTGCGGAATTAACACTGGTCTCGGGCCAGGTCATCGCAGGTTCGAGCCCCACCACAGAACTACTCAAATTTTGTTTTTGACATGTGTCAGTATTAGGGTTAAAGAAGCTAATGGCAGCTGTAGTGAATGGAATTTACCCAAACATTTTCATTACATTTTTCATATTGTCTGGCTTCACCATTTAGAAATCTCAATTACACCCCAAACCCCAGTGGGTATTATTGTGATTATGAAGAACGGACGTGCGATACAAATCATTAGCTTTCCAATATATGTATGCAAGTATGATGATGTAAAGATGGTTTGACAGGCGGCATTTTCCTCCCTAGGTGATATATGCACCATTTACAACAATGATATACAAGAGATTCAATATTGTGCTGTTTACTTTTGAGTGATATTGAGAGATTGGTATGCCATGTTTTGAGCATCTTTAGCTTTGTTTTGACTCAATGCCTGTAAGGCGTTGTTTGTCTGGAGATGTTTCAACTAAAATGTGTTGGATAATAGAATGTTGTTAATGAATACTTGTGAGGATTAGAAGAGAGGGGAAAGAGATTGTGAGAGAGGGAGAGAGAAAGGGAAAAGAGAGAAAAGAGTGATAGAAAGATCAAGAGAAGAGGAGCATGAGGAGGAGAAGAAGGAGAAGACTAAAGAGCATAAGGAGAATATATATGCCCTGTTACACAGGCATATATAATGAGAAGAGAGGTAAGGTTCCTAACTATGTGCACATCAATGCGACCATCATCACTATGCATGACAAACTGCACTGTAACAATATGCACTTTGGTGTGATGTGCTTAGGGCTAAATTGCAAAAGCTTCTGGATTTTCTGAAATGGTCATTTTAGGGAGAAAGAAAAATTGATTGAAAAAAAAAATGAGAGGAAGAAACTTGTGATTTGTATATAGAGGATCAGATTTTAAAATTAGAAGCAGAATGCGCCAACACCACACACAAACTCAGTCAAAATAAACTTGAGAAAGTTCAGATGCTCAAAACTTATATTCTTAAACACATAATGAAATGAATTTTACTGATATAAAGTGTTAATTTAACAAGTCCCCAACACTCAATACTGGCGTTATTCCAGTTGAAATCTAAACGCCCCCTATGGAAGACTTGACCTTAAGCTTTCAAACAGGGGTGTAGATTTTAAAGAGAGTCACCCATTCAGGTAATCCCATTTGCCTTTAAAACATTTTTACAAACATAAAAAAAAAGTGGGGAATTAAATTGGCCACTTTCTCCAAGACGAATGTGTGATACAAACGAATGCATGTGGCAGTTTTGAGACATTTTTTTTTTGTCTTAAGGGAAATTGGAGGGAAAGTGAGAAATGCAGAGAGAAGAAAAAGAGGGAGAGAGATGGATGGCAAGTGAGAGCATGAGAGGGCAAGAGAGAGAGAGAGAGAGAGAGAGAGTTGGTCTGGAGATAGACAAAGCATCAAAGTGAGATGAACTCCCATGAAATGTCCAGAGTGCCTACACCATGTGCCAATATGTGATAAAATCAAGCAATAGGGAGTCATTTGACATGCAAAATCAATTTTCAATTCATTCATTTTGACGTCATTACCTATTTAATTTATAGGTGACTAAATAAGCAGAAAATGCCATCAAAAATTGAAATTACGGTCATGAGATATGATTCTTGACACATTACTGAAAGCAGTGGAATACAAAGGAGTTAGTTTGACAACTTTGTGATGTAACTGTAAGATAGATTTTTTTCCGACAAATTACTAATTTTGCTTGACGTCGACACATGGATGATAATCCAGCCAGGACATAAAATACATGATGCCAATGCATTTTTTGCTTTTAAATTTATTTTGTTGCTTTTAAGACTTCAGCTGGATGTAAATAAAGTGAGAAGTGAAGATGCAAATTAGAGAAAGGAAACAAAGAAACAAATGAATTTGAAAAATAAAAGGAAGGAAAGACGTAAAAAAGTGAAAGAAGAAAGTTGGGTGAGTTGGAGAAAGGGAAAACAGGAAGATAAGATGCAAAAAAGATGTCCTTGTATTTGTGAGGCATTGGCATTGTGAGGGCAATGCTTCCACTCGATTGACAATTATGCCAATCATGTTTTGTCAAATTCAATTTGCTACCAAAAATGATAGCTGTGAGTAAAGTTATGAAAAGAATATTGTCAAGACAAATTTTAAGTTAAAAAAATATATTTGATATGCATGGCATTGAACCTTACTCAATTGAACAACATATTCAACCAATTAAGCTTGAGAATGGCAAATGTTTGCGTGCAGCTTGTTCAGGAAAGTTAGTTTGGTAGCGCAAATATAACTTTTGCTCTACTTGAAGGTTTTTACACATGGCCTCCATCCGTACCAATGTAAAAAAGAAATGTGCGTCATAGCTCTGCAAGTACCGTCTTTGAAGAAGCGAAAAAAATGTCTATTTTGAAATACATGTGGTAATTCTCAACATGAAATGAATGTTGTGAGATCATCAGTGTGAGGATTTATGTCGCCCCAAATATTAAACATTTCTTGTTTTATTAGATATTGCCCTTCATACAAGGAAAATAAGTGAGAACAGATCAATGAATGGCATCCTTACATTCCAAATTTAATTTCCTATAATATCTTGAATTTTAATGGAAATGTTTGGAGCAGGAAACAGAAGGGTAAGAGGTGAGCTGTGTTTTAACTAATACATGTAGTAAGGAATGAGGTATAGCATCAGGTAAATATCAGTAACTCGTGAATTTAGTCAAATAGAAGTAAGGGATTGTTACACAGTGTCAGAGGAGTTCCTTTTGTAAAAATTTATATTGTTTTAAAGCTGTGATTTTCGAAGTGGTTATATGTTATGTCCTTCATAATTCTTCACCCCAAAAATTATTAAATTTAGCTTGAAATTTTGCTACTTTATAGTAGACGAATGCTCACAATAGCTACCTAGTTGAAACTGACACCTCCTGTATGCCCTTTTTTTCTTGGATTGAACAGTCACAGGAGAAGATAGCTGCAGTCTGTGGTTCTCTCAGACTCAGCACGAATTCAGTTACCGAGCGCGTAGCTTGAGCAGCCGAAGCTATGATATAGTATACTAAAGCAACAGAGCCCGAAAGTAGTGCTAATGAGAAGGAAGAGTGGACCTGATCCTTTGAGGTTACTCCAATTGAAACCCATACACCATCTATGGAAGACATGACCTTAATCTGTCACACAGGGAGTGTAAATTTCAAATGGGGTTACTTGAATGGGTTGAAATCTACATCCCCTGTGTTGGAGATTAATGGAAATTTTATTTCAGCACAGACAACAGTTCTGGAGATGCAGTCAAAAATGAGGGAAAACCGGTATTTGATCAATTGCCTTGAGTTGCTGAATTTTCAGAGCAATAGTTGTAGTCCTTGCCCCTACAACATGCATATCTTAATTGTCACCAATGCGCTACAATTTTTGAGAAAAATGCAAAAATATGCACAAAATCATGTCTTCCATAGGTGGTATATGGAATTTAAATGGAGTAGCCCTTGGTGGCTCATAGAATAGGAAATACCGTAATGGTCCGAGTATAGTCCCACCCGTTTTTTATGTGAAAATTTTTCACAATTGGGGGTGGGATTATACTCAATTTCAAAAAAAAAAAAAAAAAAAAAAAAATTTTAAATTTTATTTTTTTCGGTTTTGGAGTGTCCCTGGACCTAGACCTAGATGCTAGGATCATTAATGGTTGACCTAAAAAAAAAATAAAAAAAAAAAAAAAAAAAAAAAAAAAAAAAAAAAAATTCAAGATATTTTGTATTTTTAATATGAAAATTGATACTTTGTTTTCATGTCATACTCTATTAATGATTTCAAAATGCATTCAAATTCAATGGTGCCAGTTGATAATGTGTGTGGGTGGGATGGTATCATCAGGCTCCTGCTAATTGTACTAAACTGTTATTTTTGCCTAGATAAGGATGACTTCTTGAGGAAAAATAAAATTCAAACAGCGGAAATATGAAACTGTATCTACCACACATTCAACAACTAGTACAAAGGTTGGTAATAGAACATGTTTGGTCAAGTATGTTGCCATGGCGATAGTAAAGAACAAGATAAGTAGAACAGCGTTGAGAAGAAAAGGACGGTGAAAAATGGGACAATTGAATGGCGTAAAACGAGGGCGTCTCATCCGTTGTATAGAGTGTAAAGGAAACGTGCTTGAGAGGAAGGAAGTACATTGGACATGGATGAGGACGAGTTAAAAAAAAAAAAAAAAAAAAAAGTAGAAATGCTTTGGTTTGCTTCTATTTGTGTTTTTCATTGAGATTGGTTTGGCGATCGCCTTACACATCGATACAACAGATTACATGTGTGAGCGGTCGGACATTTATAGAAACTCATTTTCCGTCAAATTGTCACCTGTCGATATTTCTGTAAATAGCTTGATTCCTGATGTTCTAGTGTTACACCGTTTGATTCATGGTGGGACTGAATTCCTGCGATTTGTCGTCTTAATTTCGACAGAAATCCCACTCACTTATGAATCTAGAGCCCAGCTTTTTGAAAAGTATTGTAAATATTCCAAACATATGATGTTTGATGTTATCAAGGAAAATAATAGTAAAGACTCACAGTTGAAGAAATAGATTTTTAAGAGTTATAATAAATGGCCCTAAATATGGACATTTTGTTCATATCATATTCTTAAACACTTGAGAACGTTCCTGCAATCTTATTGGTTCTTACCCGTGTGATATGACACAATATCACACGGGTCAGCGTGTGTGCGTCGACGCGATACGGTACTCGCTATTTGAACCAAGCGGAGGTGCACTGCAACAACAGGACTGATCGATTTTAAGCCCTAGGTAATTCCTTGTAAAATGTAGAATTTAATTTGATTAAAATTTGTAATACTTATGATATTTTTTATTTGAATTGAAGTGTTAAAGAATGAGAATATGATATCAAACCTGCATTTGATGGAATCAAGGTGGGGATGAGGCTGCTAATTGGGTCAAACTCCTTTATGTTAGATAATAAAAATAGTACTTTGAGACCTCTGTGATTGTGAAGCATTTCTATCAAATTTACCGTTATTACCAAGATTTCTACTTTGAAAATGTCTCCAGATTTTAGAACGATAATCAAAGCCAGAAAAAAAAGTTTGCATCAAACTCCAACACGCGCATGATTTGCTAGTATACTAGAGTTTTCAGCAGAGAACTGTGCCAATTTGGCGCAGTTTATGGCGTATATGGAAGTGTGCTTCTGATTGGCTAATTGAATCACATCATCATCACATCGGCATCTCATTCGATGGTCAAGCTGTGTAGCAACGCATGACTTAGTTCTTTTTAGGTGATAATCAGACAGAGCCGACGAACACCGCTGAAGTAATTTGCTGAATGGTATATGGAAGGCTGACCGGCCTTGCCCTGCTCTAGTTATGCAATACTAATAAATCACGGGCCATGCTGGAGTTTTTGATCAACAAGATTGTCATATGCGAATCTTTTTTTTTTGCATTGATTATATATATTTATTAGTAACCCATTTGGTGGTATTCCTGATAGACAAAATTGTCAGATCTGCGAATCTCTTTTTTTTTTTTTTGCTTTGATTATATAATATTAATAACCCATGTGGTGCTATTCATGTATCCCTTTTATACTTCAATTATATAAATTTAAATTTTAAAGAAAACTGGAGATGTAGATTTCTTTGGAATCTTAATTTATATTTAACTTTTACTTGTGCCAACTTAGCTTCAATGTATTCTATATTAAATATAGAATTAAAAACATGGTCACCTAATAACTGCTTATAGTTGTTATTAAACTTAGAGATGCAATGGTCCTATACAAATTTCATTTGATAATTTGGCTGTCAATGGGGTAATTCCAGTTGAAATCCATACACCCCCAATGGAAGACATGACCTTAATCTTCCACACAGGGGTGTAAATTTCAAATGGGGTTACCTGAATGTGTGACTTCATTTGAAATCTACACCCCCTCTGTGGTAGATTAAGGTCATGTCTTCCATAGAGGGTGTATGGATTTCAACGGGAATAGCCCAAAACTGTAACAAGTAAGCCATCCGTGTGCATAAGGTAAGCAAGAAGGCCCTGTATACAATGATGAAATTGAATTTGCCATAATGTCAACGGCTTATAAATTTATAAATTATTAGCTTATCTGTCTGCAGCAATGGCGTTGTGCCCAGATAGAGTTACTGACAAACAAAGCTAGCATGTTTGTAACTTGAGTATTTAATTGTTCGGCTGTTGAAAATGAAAGTCTAGAAGATAAACCTGTCGGTGTATTGATAAAAACTGCGTAAAGTACTGTTATGAAGACCAAAGAAGATGTTTATTGTATCCCATAATTCACCAGTGTTATGTACACAGCACCCTCAGTACAGCGTGATGATAAAATGTAGAGCAACTGAGCCCGATAGTATAATAGACTCTGTGCAATAAACCAACCAGAAAGGTTGAAATGGCAGCCCTGTTGAAAAACGGTTCTTAATTGCAGAGGGACAGGTCTCTAGTTCGATTCCACAAGCATTCATACCTACCACATGAGTGATGTCATATTGTATACCCTTTATTGTCAGAGCCTGTAAGTTGTGTTGTGGTCTCCCTATCCCCGATATAGGGGGACAATGCTCACTCAATGATTTGAAGTACAAAAGATCACAGATTTCAATTATTGGATCATTACCATTTTTTGTTTCTTAAAAACAAAATCTCACATCCCGAGTTTTGGGCAGATATATGGTCGCATGTCATAAGTTGGGTATGCAAAAAGGGTGGAGGGATTACATTTTCAGAAAATTGCGTTACAAATTTGATTGGATTTCCGTAACCCCATATCCTACAGCAGTGGTTGATACCTCATTTTAAGCCTAATATTATACTCTTTCAGTCTACTGAAGCATATAATTATACATTATTCAATAAAAAAATCACATCAGTTGAAACGAAAACTGCCAGGGGTGGAGGAGCAGGCGGATGTGGAGCAGGTGGATGCGGGAGTGTGCAATAGGGCCTATGTGAAAATTCACATGTCAGCATGTCAAAACTACTGGTAACTTTTTCAAATCTAGTGAGGCTATGATGTACTGACAGCTTTGAATGTTGAATTTGTACAACTAAAACAATTACTGACTACTTAAGGTGGTACTACACCCCTGATAATTTTTTTGACTAATTTTGCATTTTTCTCAAAAAGTAACTACACACTGGTAACAAAAGTTATGTATATTATAGGGATAAGGACTCCAATTACTTCACTGAAATTTCAGTGATTCAAGACAAGGGGTTCATTATATATGTTAAGAAATATTAAGGTACATTCTAGCGGTACCTCTTTTCTTATCAAAAATATAACATACCGCTTGTCTTGAGTCACTGGAATTCAAGTGTAGTAACTGGATTCCTTACCCCTATAATATACATAACTTTTGTTACCAGTGTGTTATTATTTTTTGAGAAAATGCAAAAATAGTCAGAAATTTAACAACAGGTGTAGCGCCACCTTAACGGGTTATATGTTTCATTTTTTTCATTTTTTATGAAATCCTAGTTGAATTTCAGTATTTTTAGCAACATGCTAATGTACATTTCTCTTCTTGATATTCATTTCCTCAATAATAGAATAACCATCTCGCTAATTACTCGTAAAAAGGTCATTGACCTTCACAATGTAATTAGCATACATACAATTATTTTAAATAGTTCACTTGAAGCATTAATGTATTGAGAACATATCCTCCAAATCTGATGCCATTCTTGCATAAAATAAACATTTTACAGTCATTTTTGTAATTGAGGTCCGATTTGAGAAAAATGCATTCGAAAATTGAGATTTACATAGACGCCTGTGTATTAATTAATTAGTAATTAAGCATTATCTCATAAATTAGGCATGTGTTATGGTTAAAAATGGTGTTAATTATTAGAGGTTGTCAATATATACAACATATCAAAAAATACATTTTTGTCATTTTTGACCATGTAATTGAAATTGTACCCAACTTATGACATGCGACCACATGTGACCTTCCTCTGCAAGTCCAGTGATGGAGATTTCAAGTGTTTAATATTCTAAGATATTTAAAATTGTAGTCACATATATATGCTTTAACAAGAAAACTGATTACATTAGTCCATGGCTCATTCTGTGTACATATGAATGACAACAGCTATTTCCCACAGTAAAGGATAAGGTGTTTGTACTGGATACATGTGCATACCCTAGCTGGCCTTGTGGATTTTCTGGTCCACATCCCGAGTGATGGGGGCAGAATATACAGTTACAAGGTTTTAAATAGAAAGTTGTGTACATTAGGTTCATGTGATGAGCTCTCGTTCTGTGTAGGTTTGCATGGCAACAAAAGGGTAGGAAGCATTGCATTATGGGATACTATTAAACCCTTCTGTGGTGTTAGACTGGCATTATTTGATAGTCTGTGACTGCAAGATGTCTTTCGTTCATCTCTCGTTCCCATACATGTCTATTTTGATGATAATAAAACTGAAATAATTGGGCAAATAACCTCTTTTCCGCTTATCCACGTAATGTGTATTGATGTAGCTACTATTTTTGAAAGAAAATTAATGAATAATAGCAGAACGACGATCGTCATCGAGTTCATAACGATGATGACGCAGACCAGTATGGGTTTATGATGTGTTTTGACATAGTGAACTAAATAACTGAAATTTGATTATGCGCTGATAATATAAAGCAATCATGTTTCAGGAGTAAAGTATGAATTTAGACACTCATTAGAACTGGCAACCAATAAGTTGTGGTATTTAGGCATATGTTTATGTCTGTCTGTGTATGTATGAAGTATGCAAGCACAATTTAGAATATTAAATCAGAAAGAATAAGATGCTCTTACTTAATAATTGTGTTAAGTAGATGTGGTGTGAATCTCTATCTCAATGATGCTCAACAGGTTCTTCTTCATTTTTAAATTTTGTTATAGCCGATCATATGTTATTAGTATTATTCTTTTTCTTATTCTTATTGCTGTTAGGCCATCTTAATTTGCTATAAATTATTCAATTGAATAGTTTGTTTCAAAGCCCTTCCTAAGTTGAAAAACTAATGTGGAATGGTTTTTTTAGAATCTGTTGAACAAGCTTTCTGACCAGAATAGATCACCTTTCATCTCTCAAGGAGGTTTCACTGTGGTCAAAATGAAGAATTTTATTGGGATTAATGATTTAGGCTATTTTCACATCCGACAAACCTGAGTTTTTTGTGAATTGGATTGAAGAAAAAAAAATTAAACAGGAAAAAATATTGAAATTTACTCAATCCAGCGGGATATGTGCAAAAAGTAGTCAAATTTGAGACAAACTATTGAATAAAGATGGCCTTACTGATGGTATTTTTTATCACACAAGACATTCAATTCAATTCAATTCAATTCAATTCAAGAAACATTTATTTCACAACTTCAAAAATACATAGTATAAATGACAAATGCCATAATTTTCAAACCAATTACATACAAAGCAAAGTAGTGAATCCGATCACAAGCTCACTGATGACAGTCATTGAGTAATTTTGAGCATTTCATCTGAAGTATTGTTTGATTATATTGTTATTGTTAAATGGACACACATGGTCTTTGCTATCAACAAGGGCCACATGTGTTTGACAGAGTATTTCACAAAAATAACAACAACCACAACAAAAAGGCATTTGCATGTTCATTTCACCAGATCAATTGAATATGGGATTTATCACGACACATTGATGCTTCATTGGCATCGTTTGGAACCAATTAAACCTGATATAGATGCGGATGTGACCGGACGGAATGATTTTTAATTGTATAATTGGTTGAGAAGTGTGGCTTTGTATGGTAGGTGTGTTTGACCTTCCCCTTCCAGTAACTGGTGGTGTGAGGGTGGTGTAGGGGTGACTGGATGGAAAATTGACTGGATGGAAAATTGTCAAGTTCAGTGATGACTGGATGAAAAACTGTGGAATTCAGCAAGCTACCTTTTCATTTCTGGTTCAATAGGTCATTTTACACAATTTCCAGTGACGGCACTAGGAATTATTTTTGGGGGGGGGGGGCAATGTGAAATTTGGGTGGGAAAAATCAAGAAACTTTTCCTATAAATGGTCATAATAGGGCCATTTTTGTCCAAAACATAGGATTTTCTGTGACTTTTCCTGATGGAGGGGGGGGGGGGGATAAAAATTGGGCCAGGAAAAAATGCCCTCTTCCCCACAATATCTCAGCTTCCCAAATTAATTTTGTGAGGTAAGAACTTAAGAATTGTCAATTTCAAAATTGTGTTAAACTGAGTAGTCGAAAAATAACATTTGAACCAAGTGATCAATCACTGACTGACTGACCAAATGAACAAATGAATGATTGAATGTACAAATGAACGAACAAACAAATTTTACTGATGACAATGCCTTGAAATCACTAATGCATTTACTTGATGTATTCGGACATAAAAGAAAATCACATTTACACAAATAATAACTAACATGCTACTTTAAGAGTGCAGCAATTTGAAATTCAAAGCCTGTGAATTGGATTTGCCTTCTTAAGGTTTCTGTGTATTCACCCAAAAGTTCAACAAAGTGTAGTCATGTTGTCGGGAAAGTGAGCGTTATACCTCCAATGTTCAATTGATGCGAAGAGACAAGTAAAGTAAATAAACCCACCATGCAGAAAATCAAAGTTAGGCCCAATGAGTACCCATCAAACTGTTCATAATCCATTTCAAGAATACTTAATCATGTTCAGCAGATATTTTAATCCAGTTTATCTTGATTTGATAATCAGGGTTATATGAATGATCATAAATAAATAACAAATAAATAAATAATTGGATTTATATGTATATATAATGCATGCGTACCATCAAAATGCATAATACTCAAGGAGGATTATTAACAGATAAACAAGAGAAGTGTGATGCGATTGAAAATATTTCAAATAAACATTTTTGATTGTTGCATTTTACATTTTGCTCAAACTGCCATCAAAATTGAATCATTTGCATGAGATAAAAACAACCACATAATATAGCATTGTGATAACTTCAGAAAACAAAGGATCCTGAGTATCTGTTTTGCCTGATATGTGACTAAAAAACCCATCACCCTGTTTTACAGGTCAGATCGACCCCCTGATTTCGCATTTCAGTCTGAAGTCGGGCATATTCAATTTTCAGTTTTTTAAATGATCGTATAAATCATTTGCAAAGCTACATTTTGCAGAAAATCCCATTGAAATTGAACATTTAGTTCCAAAGATATGAACAGTTGAAGTGTTTCTAAAACAATATGCAACAAAAGAAATTATGTCTTTGTTTGGCTATATCTGAATATATATCCAACTTCCAACTGATTTTACTTAATCACATCACATATATATTTTTGTTGCTGTATATCTATGCATTTTTGGCAAAAGTGGGTTAATTTTGACTGCAAGTGAACAGAATTGGCAATTTTTCTTTCAAATTTTGGTGAATCTTTGGGTCATATGCAAAAAAATGCCTGTCTGCCCGACCCTACTTTTAAAAGTCAGCCTGTCTGCAGAATGGTTTTTTTTTTAGGCTTTATCTTAAAATCAATTTGTGAGACATGGGACTATGGATGTAGATTGCTAGACTGTGTGAAGATGACACTTGACCTTAACAACTGCTCTTTTGACAGCATCTTGACACATTCTAAGAAAAGTGTAAGATATTTTCTATAAAATGGGCGAGGGGATCTGTCAAGGAATTCAATCAAGTATAGTTGCGTGCAATTATGCAGGTCTTGCAATTCCTATGTTAAAGGAGGGTAACCCTATTGGTTTAGGATATGGACTGTTTCAAACTTGTGTATAATCATAGACATACCACCTAGATCTATGACTGCCCATCCCTTACCACAGCGGGAGGTGAAGCCCCGTATCCAAGGTGATATTGACGGATTGACGGGGTTACTAGGCGCGGAGAAATAGCTCGTTTGCGTGGTTACTGCGCTGTTATCGCCCGCGTCAAATGCAACATGTTCCGTAGACGCGAACATGTGTGCTTATTTGCGTCTGGGTTGCGTCCTTGTCAAAATTGTTGCTATGCAGTGTTGACTTCACTACGCGAAGCAAAGTCATTGGTCTAGGTAATTGTTTGTCTGGGCGTATAATACCAACTATCGCCCCCCTTATGCATCCTTGTAAAAAACCTAAGAACATTCTCTGACACCATTGCTACCACAAATCAGTGTTTTTTTCACAATTTCTTTGGAAATGATCAATACGGAACATCAAATTTCAGGATGGTAATAAAAAAATAGGATCTATTTATGATACCCAAATCATCAACAATGAGGTCAATCTGGGGGGGGGGGGGTGTTATTTGAATCAAGGACCTTTAAGGTCAAAAAGATTTATTGATCTATGACACTTGACCTAGCTTTTGACAACCCAAAAATATATTTTTTGGGAGTAAATCGGCTGTGGATCATTGGTAGAATGTGTTCTTTGATATACTACAGTTCTACATACAAGCTAACTACCAGTTTTTTGTTTGTTATTAATTAGGATGATGTGTATGGCTCCTTTTCATATTAAATAGGTTATATGCGATTAATAATACCATTTATATCTGGTTGAATTAAGAAGCTTGTAACATTGAATCTAGTTATGGTAGACTTAAATAGTTATAATCAAATAAGCCAAGTTTGAGCTTATTTTATTAAGAAAGAAAAGGTAGGTCAAGTTTGCAATAGGTTATGCAGTATCCTTTACTTGTGTCCAAAGCAGTAAAAGACATAAATAATTTAAATATTTTTACTGTAGAGGTACTGTAAAGGATATTATTTTATTTCTGCAAAAAAAATGCAATTTAAAGAACAAAAATTCACTTTTTGCACACATTTAAGTAAGTTGTTTACATTAATATAAATAACCTAGGCTACCCGTATCCACAGCATAAGTGACAGCATATATCACAGAAATTGTATGCGTAACTGCCCATAATGCTCTCCGTGAGACTGTGTTACACTTTCGTGCATTTCAGATGCAATAAAAAAAAAAAAAAAAGCGCAGTGATTTATAGTGCGCTACGCACCGGCACAATGCCTAGACGTTGATCCAGAAGCCTCAGCACACTTTACAGGTTGTCGCCGACCACTTGGCCCAGCGTCATTCCACAAACCATTAAACAGCAATTCAGGGACTTTGCTGCTTCAAGAGCGCACACCCTAGACATTCCACAAATAACCTTCGCAACCAGGATCAGCTCCCCGAGTTTCGTACGGGTTACAACGAGACAAATAAGCAGTAAGTTCCTTGTCCAGGGAATTTCAAGCTAACTCAATTTTTCCACGAGGCGTACTAGGCACTGCCAGGGTTCGAACCCGCAACCTCTCGCACCATAGTCGAACGCCTTATCGATTGAGCTAACTTGACAATCAAGGCATATTGCTGCGATGAATGGACCTTCATGTGATGCATTTAAACAAATGACAATACACACTTTTGAATAATGGACAGTAGAAGTAATAGAATTGTTCTTTTGAGATATTCCTCATTCCAAAATTCCAATATTCCCGTTATAGACAAGGTAGGAAGCACTAAGTAGGTTTATCAACTTTTAACATGACTAAGCTGCTCTGCCAGAAGGCAATATATGTTTTCACAACATCAGGACCACAGTAAGCTATCAAACCAGCTTGAGAAAGTATTTTCTAACAATGTGAATTCAGAGATGCAAATTTCCTGATTTCAGGAAAATGTACAGAAAATAGACAAATTTCAGGAAATTTGTGCTCTACCCTTCCTGTGCAAAAGAAAAGATTTTCCATGTTTTTCAGGAAATGTTGACAACACCAACACATCTCTGTGAATTGAAAAAGCACACAAAAAACAACTTCCTTATCTCTTAAGCATGTCTTTGACATTTCTTGTCATGACAGAAAAAGGTTTAACCACTAAGTGTCACCTGAGGAGCATGTCTGATCATAGGTTTATGGTTAGAAGATGCTGAATATGGGAGAGGATATTGCGCCCAGGTGATTGCGCCCAGCACTGGCTGCAACACAAATCCATTTCTCTATTTTTCAACCGTGTTTTTCATCAATTTTTCAGCGTCAGCAATTTAATTACATGTTTTTGTGATAAACTGTGATATGCTGTGGTGTTCGTCTTCATTCTTTGTGAACTATCATTAAACGTGAGTGTATAATTGCAAGACTTTTGGTGGGTGTCTGTTGCTTCAATGAACGCGAGTCTGCAGAATTCTGCACTGTGTTTTAAGCTTACTGACTGACTACCAATTCATCAACTCAATCATCTGCACAATGTGTCGAATTACCTATAAACCAGATCACCTAAAAAGCATTAATAACAATCAGTTAAAACCATCAGCTGTGCTTCAGGCTTGCATCGATGAACTTGATCTTTTTAAATATACTAAGCCTAAGAAAAAAAACATTCGTGGATGCCGTGCTGGGCGATATAAACAACGTCAAATTAATGTTGTTAATTCTCACGCTACCAACCCTCTCAACACAGCATTAAGAGAGGTGTAGACTTTGATAATCTTGTCAAAATCCAGCCTGCAAGCTGTATCCCCGTGGACAATACAGTTCCGGTAGGTGGTCAAATGTGGTCACCTGATGGACCGAACCCCACACCCCCGCCCACACCTTTCCCACAGCCAACAAAGAGGGAAAGGCGACAGCAAGCCAACTCCCAGTTATCTTCATGACTAATGCCCAATCACTTGGTAACAAGTTTGATGATATTAGCGTGGTATTTGATCAGAACAATGTTGACGTCGGCGTTGTCACTGAATCTTGGTTCAAAGATTTCATGCCTGTAAACCAACTCGGCATCAGCAACTACAACTTATACACCCAGTCCCGGGAACATAAAGGTGGCGGTGGTGTTGCCATTTATGTGAAAGAGGATGTACCTGCATCTCCCATCACAGATATTGAAGTCCCACCCGAGCTGGAGTGCCTATGGGTTAAAGTAAGACCTAAGAAATTGCCAAGAAGCATATCCGCTATAGCTATTTGTGCTGTGTACATCACCACTAAATCGCCACTTCAACCCCTTCTACTGGAACATCTTCTAAGCAGTGTTGACATTCTCCGATCCAAATATCCTGATATTGGCATTATTATCACTGGCGACTTCAACCGTATGAACATATCACAATTGACTAATGGTAACAATCTATTCCAAATTGTCGATTTCCATACTCGAGCACAGGCAACCCTTGACCTTATAATTACAAGTGACAATATGAGAGCTTGCTATGAGAAGCCGTGTCCCTACTCATCAATAGGGAAAAGTGATCATTTGTGCGTTCTCTGGAAACCTAAAAGGCATAGAGTTGTTCATCATAAAAGGAAAACACAGATCACCCGCCCATTGCTCGAGTCAGAATCCGAACATTTGGAACATGGATTCAAAGCCTTGATTGGCATATGGTTTTAAAAACAAATGGTACTCAGCATAAAGCTGACGCATTTTTACGCCATTCTTGATCAAGGTATGAGCTCATGCTTCCCGAAAAAAAAAGAAGATGGTTCACACGAATGACAAACCTTGGATTACCCTCAGATTAAGGACCTGATTGCGGCGTCAAAGGGCTTTCATTTCCGGCTCTGATCAAGAGTGGCGTAAACTGAGAAACGAGGTCAAGCGTAAAATTGAGAAGGCAAAAATAGATTACCATGCCAACAGAATCAGAGGTCTTCAAAAAACGGAGTCAAGAAAATGGTACCAACAAATCAAAAAGGTTACTAATTCTGGCCGATCTGAGCTCAGATTGGACATCCCAGGTGTTTGTGATGATGATGAGAAGGGCAAGGCTGATGCGGTCAATGACATGTTTGCTAAAGTATCTGCGCATGTACCCCCATTGGATACATCTAAGCTACCTGCGTATTTACCAGCCAAAGACCCTGCTCCCAAACTGCACCCTTGGGAGGTTTATTCTGAGTTACAGAAAATTAACCCCAACAAATCTGGGGGACCTGATCGTATCCCTGGTAAAATCATTAAGGAATTTGCCTATGAGATGAGCATCCCTTGACAAATATTCTTAATTCCTCATTTACTGAAGGTATTGTACCAAGTCAATGGAAAGAAGGTATTGTTGTGCCTATACCAAAACAAAGACCCCCTACTCTTGATAAGTTACGGCCAATTTCTTTGACCTCAATCTTCGCCAAAGTAGCTGAGGGTTTTGTATCGAGATGGGTAATTGATGATATTAGTCACAAGTTAGACATCAGGCAATTTGGAAATGTAGCAGGTGTGTCAACTAATCACTATCTAGTCAATATGATGCATTACCTTCATACTGGTGCTGAAGTGAGTCACAATACCGAACGATTGTCCTAACTGATTTTTCTAAAGCCTTTGATTTGGTCAACCACACCATTCTCATCACAAAAATTATTCAAATGGGTGTGCGAGGAACATAGTACCTTGGCTTTGTGACTTTCTTCAGCATCGACAGCAATGTGTACGATACAACAACATGCTTTCAGACTTTGTGCAACTCACAGCTGGTGTACCGCAGGGCACCAAGCTTGGCCCAATTGGTTTTCAAATCCTCATCAATGATGCCGCTGATGATGCACATGCAGAAGTCTGGAAGTATGTTGATGATCTCACATTTGCTGAAAACTCTACTAGTGATAGCAATAGTCATATCCAGGAAGATCTGAATAAGTTCTCAGACTGGGCAGCAACTAATGGCCTAAATCTTAATGCCAAGAAATGCCAGGCACTTGAGGTTAATTTCAGTAAAACCAAACCACATCATGCAGACTTGAGCATTGGCTCTGACAAGCTTGATTATGTTGACAAAGCCAAAATCCTGGGTATCTGTATTCAAAGTGACCTGAAATGGCAATCTCAGGTTGATATTATGATCAAGAAAGCAAACACTCGTCTTTTCATGCTTAGATCCCTGAAAAGATTTGGCTTTGACCAGGATGAACTTACGGTCGTTTACAAAAGCTATGTCAGACCAGTGCTCGAGTATGCTGATGTGGTTTGGCATTCGGGCTCACATGTAAACAAGCTAGTGATCTTGGCGCATACAAAGAAGGGCGATTAGAACCATACTTGGTTATAAATACATCTCATATTCAAAGTCAATACAACAGTGCAATATTAAAAAGCTAGAAGACAGAAGGGTTGAGCATTGCCGAACTTTTGCCAATGGACTGAGAGACAGTCTAAGAACCAGTCATTTATTACCCCCACCAGAATCTCGGTCCATGGCAGAAGTTTGCGCAATGCTCAAGATCATACACAACTCAGGGCCAACACGAAACGCTTCAAACAGAGCCCCATCCCCTTTTATGTCACACTTTTAAACATGCATTAAATGCCCCACTTGCTTTTATCTAAATTCAATTTGTGTGCATCCATGTCAGAGGGATGCGCTTGTCGGCTGCTACATGTGTCTCATTTCGCATGGTAGCTGGGAGTAGAAGCCGGACTTGTCTCGGGTGGATGTCGCTTTGGGTCGTCCCTGGTCACGTGGTTTGGGAGTACAGAGAACATTCCTTGGCCATGTGACTTGCGGATGATTTGGAGTGGCCTCCGCTTGGGATGGGTCTGGTGTTTGTTCCTGGTTGTTGTGCGAGGTGGGACGCGTGTGGCGTCCGACGGGTGCATCATTTTGTTATGGATGTACACATTTTTTCATAAAGATTTTATCCTGCTGGCAGGTTAAATTTTGATTTTTAGGGCTTTTTAATCAAATCTTTTGGTGATATTTTACATTGTGATTGGCCTATTTTATTTGTGCAAATTTCATATCTTTATGTCCTTGTAATAATATATTTTCCATGTGTCATGTTTATTTATATTACCATGTGCAATACTTGTGTATTTATAAATGTTTTAAATTTGTGTGTTATTCTAAGTATTTAATTATAATTGTAATATTTCTCTGTAATTTGGCCCATGGCCACGATTGTGAAATAAATATATATGAAATGAAATGATAGAGAGATGATCTTGGGCATCGGTTAATGCCACTTCAGTCAACATGAATTGACCTGTAGCAGTTGGGGATGTTGTTGGGCATACACTACATGAAACTTGAACTTAGTGTGTCTGAAAGAGTTTTGTTTGGATGATAAAAGGAAGAATGCAGCATTAAGGTCTTGGACTCTGGTGCAAGAAGTTCCCAGTTCAATTCCTGGTGGAGGCGAATATTAAAAATCAGTATCTTCATTTAATTGCATTTTGAATAGTGCAGTGAATGATGAGGACATCACAGCCAGGTCTGTACACCCTACCCTAGTCTTACAAACGCAAATACAGTATGTAAAATCATTTTAGTGCATAGCCCTATGCACTGGGCCTTTTACAGGCTTTTTGGAAATAAAAAAATGGTTGTGAAGCGAAAGCAAGAAAAACGTGGGCTAAAACACAATACAAAAAGAAAAGGAAATTCCACATCTTCATAGCTTGTATATGTAGATTTTTTGCAAAACGTTTGAGAGACCCATCATTTGAAGCATATACATCATTTGTGGCAATGAGTGGACATAGTGACCAGCAGTGAGCTCTACAGATTGGGCCAGCCACAAAGACCACTATCCAGGACCATTCATTCCAAGAAAAGCAACTGAGATGGATTGGCCACATACTTTGCATCCCTCAAGTTATACCACTTGATACCCGGTAACCTATGCCTTATATCAACCCACCCAGGGCCACCGCAAAAGATGTTCTGCAAGGCCTGGTTTAACCGCAAGTACTAGCCAAGCTTATCTCTGACATGACAGTGTATTACTTTCACCGCAAGAGGTCAGAAAGATGGCCTACATTTACTAAGATAAAGTTTGGAGAACATGTGTGTGTCTGCCTCACAGCTGATCAATAGATTTATGAACATGCTTGGGCTGCTTCATTGGTACCAGTCTATTTATTTTTAATTCATAGATCAAAGGCCATGGTGACAAGTATGCCACACACAATAACCTAATTAAGTAAAAGTGATACATTTTTAAAGAAAGAAATTGTGTCCAGTTGTCTGATGTCAGCACTTGTTTTCAGTAGTTAAGTTTAAATGGCAAAGTGTTGTAATAGTGCATGGGGCAATCCTGGCATGACATTGTACATCTTCATGATCAAAAACAAAGATCTATTGAAGGGTTACAGTGTAAGTTAAGATGCAACATACTGTATACATCTAATAGCTGCCTTGTTGTATTATAAACAAAATGGAATGAGATGTATATCCTTAGGTATTTGATGTGGGGTGGGACGAGGGTGTAGGGGTGTACCCTTCCTGCGCTTTGTGTAAAAGCTATGACATTGCTGATTTGTATGTTTAGTAAAATATGTCCTTAATTCTAGGTATTTAATCTGTAACCAATACCATTATGTAAGCATTACTCTTGAAGACTGCTATCAGCAGTATAGATATAGTTACTTCATCAACACTGCTATCAGCAGTAGATATAGCTACTTCATCAACACTGCTATCAGCAGTAAATATAGTTAATTCATCAACACTGCTATCAGCAGTAGATTTAGCTACTTCATCAACACTGCTATCAGCAGTAGATATAGATACTTCATCAACACTGCTATCAGCAGTAGATATAGCTACTTCATCAACCATGCTATCAACAGTAGATATAGTTACTTCATCAACACTGCTATCAGCAGTAGATATAGTTACTTCATCAACACTGCTATCAGCAGTAGATATAGCTACTTCATCAACACTGCTATCAGCAGTAGATACAGCTACTTCATCAACACTGCTATCAGTAGTAGATATAGTTACTTCAGCAACACTGCTATCAGCAGTAGCAGTAGATATAGCTACTTCATCAACACTGCTATCAGCAGTAGATATAGTTACTTCATCAACACTGCTATCAGCAGTAGATATAGCTACTTCACCAACCATGCTATCAGCAGTAGATATGGCTACTTCATCAACACTGCTATCAGCAGTAGATATAGCTACTTCATCAACACTGCTATCAGCAGTAGATGTAGCTACTTCACCAACCTTGCTATCAGCAGTAGATGTAGCTACTTCACTAACCTTGCGATCTGCAGTAGATATAGCTACTTCATCAACATTGCTATCAGCAGTAAATATAGTTACTTCATCAGCACTGCTATCAGCAGTAGATATAGCTACATCATCAACACAGCTATCAGCAGTAGATATAGTTACTTCATCAACACTGCTATCAGCAGTAGATATAGTTACTTCATCAACACTGCTATCAGCAGTAGATAAAGCTACTTCATCAACACTGCTATCAGCAGTAGATATAGCTACTTCATCAACACTGCTATCAGCAGTAGATGTAGCTACTTCATCAACACGATCCCCTGGCCCACCCCTGGGTCCTAATCAGATGAGATGTCTTTATAGATATGCACAAATTAAGGAGGGTTTACTAATAAGGTGAATAGTTGTATTAAAGGCTCATGTTCATTTCAGAAAGAAATATGTTCATTCATGTAGGAAATAACACTTTCAATAACAATATTGTTAATGTATAAGGCAGTAGATATGGCTACTTCATCAACACTGCTATCAGCAGTAGATATAGCTACTTCATCAACACTGCTATCAGCAGTAGATGTAGCTACTTCACCAACCTTGCTATCAGCAGTAGATTTAGCTACTTCATCAACACTGCTATCAGCAGTAGATATAGATACTTCATCAACACTGCTATCAGCAGTAGATATAGCTACTTCATCAACCGTGCTATCAACAGTAGATATAGTTACTTCATCAACACTGCTGTCAGCAGTAGATATAGCTACTTCATCAACACTGCTATCAGCAGTAGATATAGCTACTTCATCAACACTGCTATCAGTAGTAGATATAGCTACTTCATCAACACTGCTATCAGCAGTAGATATAGCTACTTCATCAACACTGCTATCAGCAGTAGATATAGTTACTTCATCAACACTGCTATCAGCAGTAGATATAGCTACTTCACCAACCATGCTATCAGCAGTAGATATGGCTACATCATCAACACTGCTATCAGCAGTAGATATAGCTACTTCATCAACACTACTATCAGCAGTACATGTAGCTACTTCACCAACCTTGCTATCAGCAGTAGATGTAGCTATTTCACTAACCTTGCAATCTTCAGTAGATATAGCTACTTCATCGACACTGCTATCAGCAGTAGATATAGTTACTTCATCAACACAGCTATCAGCAGTAGATATAGTTACGTCATCAACACTGCTATCAGCAGTAGATATAGTTACTTCATCAACACTGCTATCAGCAGTAAATATAGTTACTTCATCAACACTGCTATCAGCAGTAGATAAAGCTACTTCATCAACACTGCTATCAGCAGTAGATATAGCTACTTCATCAACACTGCCATCAGCAGTAGATGTAGCTACTTCATCAACACGATCCCCTGGCCCACCCCTGGGTCCTAATCAGATGAGATGTCTTTATAAATATGCACAAATTAAGGAGTGTTACCAATAAAGTGAATAGTTGTATTAAAAGCTCATGTTCATTCAGAAAGAAATATGTTAATTCATGTAGGAAATAACACTTTCAATAACAATATTGTTAATGTATAAGGCAGTACATCACATAATATTGTGGTTTGTGCTGAATGCTACATGTGTTAAAGTCAGATTTTGAAGTTTGAATGACATGTCAATTATATTGTACTCACAGTCTACAAATGATAACATATCACTGATTTGCCAAGGATCCACATCATTAGCTGTTTTGTAAGTGCTGATCAAAGAGTGTGTTCAGAGAGTAGGAAAAGGGAAAGTATTTCAAGTTATGTGATGCATACTCCTTCAGTGGTTAGCCTTAAAATTTATCCAACTTTTGACAACAGATGATCGTTTTGTTTAATTTTAGAATTTTCTTAAATTGCAAGAAGCTGGAAAAAATTTGAATGATTCAGAGTAACCACAAGCCGCAAATTGCTGACCTCATCCATTGCACTTGAACCATATGGTTTCTAAGATACGCATGGACAGTAGCGCATCACAACTCGAGCCACTGTGGACTTAAAGGTTGACCATTAACTGCTGATGACATCGATTACATCACAGATGGGACATTTGATGCTTGACCATTTCATATCACTAAATGGTCTAATCTCCAGTGGCATAGTTCAATAACCTTCATAGCCCAACCATTGACCTCATGTCACCGAGGATGAGTTTTTGTACCTGACTGACACATGCAAAGGTCATGCTATGAGTGTACAAATGTACTGAGGTTTAAAAACTGTGTCATCTACAGATTGTGATGTTTTAGATCTTCTATAGATGATAGTGGTCCAACAGGGGATTTGTGCCTATGCATAATTAAACAGTGTACAAATAGGTTTTTGAAAGGCTTTGGCCCTTGGTGGCTTTAATATCACCCAAAGGATACATGTTATAAGATAAGGTTATTTTCTAAATTTATTTTTAAAATTGCTAAAACACTCTTTCACCTAGAATGTGTGTAATATTTTTCGAAAATAGCAAAGAACAAAAACAAAAGAAAGGTGTGACTCTTGTTTTGTTTGTTTATCCAGTGGCATTCATTGTCTTTTCCATGCACTGCAAAGTTCACAGAACACCAGAGACATGTTCATAAATGGAATACCTTTTGAACACACGAGGACAAAAAGTTGACTTTTCAATATTTACTATGTAGGTCACTTAATAGTGTTTGCTCTATTCCCAAATAGAGAGATAAAGTAAACAAATGTGGCGCTATTGTCCAGTTTAAATAATGCAACACCGGTGGCATTGTTATTTTGTTAACACCGGTGTTCTATTTACTGAATATAATGATAGGAATTGTTGTTTATACTATCCTTTATTGTGTCATTAAGGGATTACATGGCCAATTTTTTGAGTAGTAGATGTTCGTGCAACTACTATAAAATATTGGACTTGCCTATCCCCTATGACACATTATTAGAGGATAATGAAAATAAAATCTCTATCGTTTATTCTCATCCTTAGTCAGTTAAATGTTATTTTAATTAAAAAAATTGCAAAAATTACCATACCATCATTTAACTCCCATCATTCTTCAAACATGAATAAAACCTTATTTTCAATTCAGTTGTGCGTACTTCGATTGTGTGTGCATATTACGCATTAGGCATAGGCCTACAATGCTCTACATACGCGTACCTCGACAAGCATGTTCTGAGATGATACCCCCGGAAACCAATGAACGTTAGCTCTTACAAGCTAAACCACACCCACTGACTAATGCTGGTTTCATACTTTCCTGCCGCTTTGCCGCTCTGACGATGATTATGCTTCACTGCGCATTTGCACCAGAAACACTTGCGGTGACCAGCGGCAAGCTGATATATCGATTACTCCACCGTTTTGCCCATTAGCGGCAGCATCTCTAGGAGTTGAATTCAAGTCAACTCGGAGTGGTGCCGCTCTGACGTATGAGAACAAAATATGATTTTTGAGTGCTGCTGAGCGGCAAGCATAATTGTCTTTCATAGTCATGCCGCTGTGCTGAGCGGTGTGCCGCACCGCGTGCAGAAAAGTACAAGCGGCATGATGAAGTGTCATGAAACTAGCATAAGGGTTATCAGTTTAAGAACACCTTGAAAGCCTCTGAATGCTACTGCTGTGACATGTTGATGTGTTCAAACATTGAAAGGTCCAAGTGTCATGTGGTCAGTTCAGTGACTGGACACGTCATGAATAATAGCATCAGAGGTGTCTGATGTTCCAAAAGGTGTTCAAAAATATAAATTATGCTTTTGAAATTGTTGTATATTGGAGAATAATAACACCATTTTTACTTATTCTCCATTTTTGGTGACACAGACAGACATGCCAACTAGTACGGTTTCACCGTATTTTGTACGGTAAAACGTGATAAATACGGTAGTACGGTCACCCCCAAAAAAATACGGTATTCCAGAATTTTGACCAAAATAATAAAATGTTGTGTCTTAAAAAGATAAACAGCTGCAAGATTAGACTACCGACTGAATTACTGGTATCATTTGACCACTTTCTTGGTCTGTTAAAGTGCCCGTTAAAGTGGTTGCCTACATCGTTTTTCTCTCGACTTTCGGTGATGCATGCACATTAAAAAATTATTATTTAATAGGCCTACAAGATGCTTTCCGAAATAATTTTCTTCCGACTTACAGATTTTTCATGCACATTAATGTTTTTTATTATCCACCTAATGGTATGTCTTCTGAAGGTATTTAGTTAACTATTTAGCTCTTTTGGTGCAAAAGAATAAGCATAAAAGAAGGTTTCCGACCTCCTTTTACTTCCGACTTTCGCACCATGCATGCACATTAAAGAAATATTTAATAGGCCTACAAGATGCTTTCCGAAATAATTTTCTTCCCAATTGCAGATTTTTCATGCACATTAATGTTTTTTATTAACCACCTAATGCTATGTCTGCTGAAGGTATTTAGTTAACTATTTAGCTCTATTGGTGCAAAAGAATAGGCATAAAGAGGTTTCCTACCTCCTTTTACTTCCGACTTTCGCACCATGCATGCACATTAAAAAGAAATATTTAATAGGCCTACAAGTTGGTTTCCGAAATAATTTTCTTCTGACTTGCAGATTTTTCATGCACATTAATATTTTTTATTAACCACCTAATGCTATGTCTTCTGAAGGTATTTAGTTAACTATTTAGCTCTATTGGTGCAAAAGAATAAACCTACAAGAAGGTTTCGGACCTCCTTTTACTTCCGACTTTCGCACCATGCATGCACATTAAAGAAATATTTAATAGGCCTACAAGATGGTTTCCGAAATAATTTTCTTCTGACTTGCAGATTTTTCATGCACATTAATATTTTTTATTAACCACCTAATACTATGTCTTCTGAAGGTATTTAGTTAACTATTTAGCTCTATTGGTGCAAAAGAATAAACCTACAAGAAGGTTTCGGACCTCCTTTTACTTCCGACTTTCGCACCATGCATGCACATTAAAGAAATATGTATAGGCCTACAAGATGATTTCCCACTTTGTTTATTCAGATGATGATGATCAATGATTTTCTGAACTTGAAAGTTTTAACAAAGTATGCTTCTAACAACATTAGAAGTATTGTTTGGTCTACATACTTTATCCAATTTTGTGAGGTCAAAGGTCACATACAAGGTCAAAGGTCGACTGAGGTCACCAAATCTTTTAAAAATTAATTTTCAACTGTGCATCATATATCCGGAATTCAGCTTGATCAGTTATGTAATTAAGGAAATATGACAACTTTAAGATGGCCTCTTTCCATGTAAAGTATAGCAAAGTAGCACTTTCAATGAGTGATAACTCGTAAAGGAAGCATCTTTCTGTATTGATTTATTACTTTGATGGAATGGTTCTTTGGTATTGCCAAATGTGACATGATCAAGGGGAATGAGTCACATGTTGACCCTGGTCGAAAATGAGTTTTAAATATCTTTCTAATGAGGACATTTGGAGCTTTCAAAAACTGAAAACCCTATGTTGATACAACTTTTCTTTGTGAAGTTAAGCCAATTTATCAATCACTGAAAACATAATAAAACAAAAGAATTTTAACACTTTCTTTGCCAATATCTCAAAATCAACATTAGCGACATCCGACTCATTTCCCTTGATCGTGTCACAAATTTGATTGCAAATTTGTAAAGTGTGTTCTACTTTTGGAGTTTCTGGGGTTGGCAGGTATGCAAAAGGTACATATTTAAAAAATACGGTTTTAGGGTGCAAAATACGGATTTTTGTTCTTCTGAGTACGGAAATCTGGATTTCAAAGTTGGCATGTCTGCACAGAATACTGTTAAAACAAGAAAGTACTGTAAGTGTGTTGATGTCTATTTCCAAAAAAACATGAATTCAAAATTATGGACATGTCCAAGGTGTCCAAAAGGTGTTGCATTTTACGTGCTCTGAGAAATTAGCAGTGTGTTGGTGATCATAAAATGCAACCATGCATTATGCATGGTTGCATATTCTTTGGTAAAGATCAAAAAATTGTTGCCACCTACAATCTTGGAAAAAAGTCCTTGGAACACTTGGTACACATTGTCGTAATTCTGTGTAGAATTTGCAATGATCATGGGAGTGACGTGTATTTTGGTTTTGAACAAACCAAACATGACATCTACAAAAATGATTTACCCTTCCCTTACCCCATCAATCAATGTTGGAACACTTTGGAAAACTGCTGAAGACATTGGTATTTCCCAACATTGCACGGGGGAGAGGAGGTGTCAGTTTTTAATTCTTGACACAAAAGTGTTCCAAGACTTATTTTCAAGATTGTAGATGCTTCACCATTTCTTTCACCAGGATCTCGGTAGACTATGCCATAGTGGAATTTTGATTAAAAAAAATATGTTATTATTAATCATGATGAACGCATTCCGTTGAACTCAAACTTATACTGATGTTTATTAGAATTAAAGTGTTCAATAGTAAAATGGTCATAAAGAGTTTATATAATTAGATGATTAGTGACAATAAAAGTTATATTGAATGCAACATATCTTGCATAATTATAATTGCTCACTTAATATTGAACAATTCTGATTTTGGAATCTACCAGTTTATTGATCGCATGAAAGCCTGAGTAAAAATCCGACTATTTACTTTGACTTTTAAGCAGAACTTTACCCCGGGACTTTGGTCTCTAAAACACACTGTCAATCATACTTGTTTATCAATCCAATTTAACCGCAAGTACCAAGCTTGGTAGTAAGAGCTAAATGTACGTCCATACATACCACTGAGGGTTTAACTTTCACGCCACATCAAGCGTGCATAAATTCCATAGATTGCTGTGTACGATGTAGTTAATGGTAATCACACGTGCCCGGAGGATTTAAACCATAGCGAGATCTGGGCGACCAATCATAAGCCAGATCCATTTAAAGATGCAGTACATCATGGCCAATTTTAGTTAGGCCAGAAATTGGCCGGCCTAACTCTCCATAGAGACCTGTGTTAAAAATGTTAACCGCAAGTCAAAGTAAGTAGTCCACTTGGAAAGCTAACAAACAGAGGGAGTACGGTGACTGAAAATATCACATGTGAAAATCTATCAATTGCACACAAATTAATACAAATCAGCGTTTTTTGCTTAAATGTAATAGCCAGAGTATGCAAAATGGGCAAGTGGACTACGGAGAAGTCTAGGATCTCGGATATTCAAGGCTTGAGGACTATTAAAGTTCTTTATTGCAAATATGTTTATACACACACATAATGACCTTTAAATGACTATCAGGTACAAAACCTCACACCCCTCATCTTGAGGTCATCTTTTGATCTATGCTTGACATCTGCCATTCAATATGAGAACCTTTTGACTCATTATGAGCATCTTGTCACAAGGTAAATGGTGGTTATATGCAGGGACAAGCGATTTGCGCGGAACTTTCTTTTCGTGCAATTCCGCGCAATTAGGGATACATGATTTGCACTGAAAAAAAAAGTTCCGCGCAATTTGCTATTTTTTTCCGCGCAAATCGCCTGTCCCTGGTTATATGTCACTGCAATTTGTTTTTGACAAAGTAACTTAATCTGTTAAAATTCAAGGAAAACAAAGAATGGATTGCAGGCATGTTCCTCAAATAATCGTGTAATTTTGAAGAAACCGCTTACTCTGTGTACGAAAAATCAAAAACATTTCCAGTAAACCAGCAACTATATCTATTTTTCCAGTCAACCAGTAACTTTGTCTTTTACTTGGAAAGTAGCTTTGTCATTGGGCTATTCTAATTGAAACTCATATGCCCTGAAAGACATGACCTTTAATCTAACTCACATCTACACCTGCTATGTGGGCGATTAAGGTTATGTCTTCTATAGGGGTGTATGGATTTTAACTGGAAGAGCGACGTGTTAAGTGCAAGGGTAATCTTTCTGCCATGCTTACTTGACCTACCTGTGTGCTAGTACAATGATTCAACATGTGGCAAAAATAAGGGCAAAGTCCTTTGACCCCATAGTATTTATACACTCAAAGAATGACCTTAAGAGGGGATAGAGTACAAAAACTCATACCCCCACATGAGGTCAATGTGGGAGCTATCACTACTTGTATGGAGCTATCGTGAACAATGTAATTGAAATGAGACCATTTGTGCACTTAGTTCAACCTGTGTAAATTATTTATGCGAGTCAGGTGTAAGAAGCATACAGGAGGAAACTGTCTGCATGAAAATAATCTTTGAACAAGGCTACCGGTGTAAGCTGCCATGAATGCGTGATTCAGGATGCTATGAAAGACATTTGGTGAAGAATGGCGTTGAATGGCAACAGCTTAAATCCATTTTATGATGCGCATGAACTTATGAGGCAATTGAGGCCTTAGATGATGATGGAAGGTGATTGTTCAACTTTGAAAGCAAAAATTGATGAGCAAATAAGGATGGAGAGAGGAAGAGTAAATGCCAGCAAGTATCAGGGAAATGTAGAAATATTTAACACAAGCTCGTAATTTGAACTGAATTTATGCATTTATTCACAAGAACAAATGATTTTTTAATGTAAAGAAGAGAGGAAGAGAAATGTGAGCAAATATTAGGGAAATGTTTACCACAAATCCATAATTTTCCCCCATACTCTTTCAACTGATGAAAGCCTTTCATTGGATGAATATATTAATTAATCTATTCACAACAACAAAATATTTACCCTATATTCTTTCAACCAATAAAAGCGCTTTTTTCAGTGTAGTGTCTCAAAGTATTCATCTAAAATGCACAATTTTGAATTTTGTGAGTCACTCTAGATACATGGAGTAATAAAAATTCCTTTAAAAGGAATAGGGCGAACCAATGAATTGTCAAGATAAAGGTGTAGTTCCATATTGATAAGTCCAAGTAAAATAAAAAACATGTTTCACGTCCAGGTTTTTGAAAAAAAAAGAGGAGGGGCCTTTGTATTTTGTATCGCAGAATCGATGTAAATACCCATATTTAGAGCTATTTTAGCGTGCACAATAATGCCTGCAAAAAGGAGGAGGCCTCTTTGTATTTGTTGTTCTGAGGGGTAGGCCCTCTAATGATCTCAAAACCTTCCAAATTGTTTCTTGTATATTGGGAAGGCTATAGAAAGCATCTCAACTTCCTAGACATAATTTTAAAAAAGTTCTAACTGAATTTCAAAATATAAAAATATAATTGAAGAAACCTCCAAAAAGGAAGCGGAAGGGGACTTGAAACATGTTTATTTTTTTATTTAGCCTAATGCAATATTACTTCGATTTTCACTTGTCATCATTAGCAGAGGAGTGAAATTTTGATTGAAAGAATTAAACTAAGGGACGCACCATTTGATACGGGGGGGGGGGGTAGGAAGTTGAGGTCAGGGAATTTTTTGTCGCTGCCAAAGGCGGCGATTCTTTTTTTCGCCGCCGAAGGCATGAATTTATTTGTTAATATCATGCATTTATACACAGTTAGGTGGGGAAGGTTTTTTTTTTTAGAGTTGGTGGGGAAAGTTTTTTTTGCTCATGTAGTGGGTGAAGATTTTTTTTTTTTTTTTTTTTGAAAAACTTCCTACCCCCACCCTGAGAATCTAATGGTGCGGCCCTAAGAAGGTTTGTGTTGGAAGTTATATAAATGATGAAGAGACCAAAGAGAGCAATCAAATTAGGACAACAAAATTAAAAAATACAAAACCCTACACCGTAGAGACTGTACGGTACAGGCTACTTTTTAGTAACCCACCTTTGTAGGACTACACAACAAAATAGCCCTCCACCATAGGACTTTACGGTAAAATATTTAGAGGAGTATGCCAAATAAACAATGAATCACCACTCATGACTCGAGGTCAAAACCATTATGTAAATAAGATAATGGCCACTAAAATGGCTCACAGACATGAGTTCATTATTATGTAAATGAGATGTCATTGTTCAGTGTTTGCATGCGATCTCAAAAAGGGACATGTTGACATAACTTAATTGACTGTGTGGTTATAGTCTCATTAACAGATTTTATACGCTATAGTTGAACAGCAAGCACATACAAGCAAGTATTTTGAGAGTATTAATAAAACTATAATGAGGCTATTAATGTAGCCCAACTGTACGTACAATCTGGCAATACCGCTCAGTCTGAGAGAAATGAAAAATATCTGTTGCAATTTTCTGATTTGCATAAAAGTAATGCTAGTTCATGGAAGTTGTAAAACAATTATTTCTTTTAATACAAACATATTCCTTGGTAAGACAACTTTATAGCACTGTTTGAATATCAACATGAAGTAGTAATGGCAAATTTAAATGGACACTATCGCCTCTGTAGTTTCCTGATTACATAGACAGCACGAATATTTCATTTTTATTCTGAAACGCCGTGAAGAAGTCAGTAGTACAAAACCCAGCGCAATATGGGACGAAAATCGCGAACCAAAAAAGGGTGAAAAATGATGGGTGCAATATCTGCCTTTAAATTTACCAAAACTAGCATTTGAGTGCATACATAAAATCTGTATTATATCGCAAAATTATTTGATATGATATCTGAAAGCCATTCCTCATATTCAGATTGCAAGTTAGTGTGTCTGATATGCTCACAGGTCCCACAAAAAATACTGTGCAAACTTTGCTATCCGATCCCTTAATGAGCTAGTCGAGTTGAAATCCATACACCCCCTATGTAAAACATGACAATTTCCAAACAGGGAGTGTGAATTTCAAATGAGACTACCTTAATTGGTGACTCCATTCACAGATCATGGAACCATCTACACCCCCTGTGTAGAAGATTCAGGTCATGTATTCCTTAGTGGGTGTATGGATTTCAACTGGAATAGCACAAAGAGCCATATTTCTACAGTCAAATTGTCAACATGCGAACCCTTGACGTCCTCTTGCTATAAGATGTGATTCATGTATGATTCATAGCAGGCGTAAAGTTATTGTTATTTTATCTTTTGAAGTGAATTTCCTAAGAGTGAAATGCAAATTATAGAATGTGGGTGGAATTTATTGGGAAGTTACGGTTGATAAATAAGATACAACAACAAGAATTCTCTGTACGAGCAAGTGCAATGTTTTAAAACCAGTTTCCAACAGTTATTTAATTTTTTACACAAATGTATAACCAAGAATAATTCTGTGTAAGTGTTCCTCCATAAAATTCATTCATTTTACAAAAGCTTATTTATGCAGTGCTGTAAAACAGTCAAGCAACTTGGAATCGATTTAGAGTTTTACAAAATCTTATTCCCCTAAACTTTTCTCTCATGCATGTCTAGTAGATTGGAAGTCAATCTTTTCACTGTTAAATAGAAGCAAAACATTTCAAATGTGTGCCAGTAATTGCCCAATGTAGTTGAAACAGTCAAGTCGTTAATAGCTATGAAGACTCGACTTGTTATCTACTAAAGGGAAAGATGCTTGTGTTTTGCATGCGAGTCGCTTTTCTTGAACAACCTACTTTAGTTTTTAAAAGGCCACTACATGCACTCATTGTGACTCGATTATGACCGGGAAAAAGTGCAAAGGACGAAATGGATGTGTAATCTAAAACCTGTTATAACAGTAAGGTGGGTTAAGATTTCATTTTATGGGTGGATTTGAAAAGTAAAGTTGATTTAAAGTGAAAATTGGCCACACATTTATGAAATTGGACATCAAAATTAGAGCTTTGGGTTTGTGTATGATTATTTTTTCTGTTGAGATGTAATTTGTAGATTTTGAAAAGTGGAAAATTGGCTACAAATGTATCAAATTGGACCTCAAAATTAGAGCTTTGGGTTTGTGCATGAATTTGTTTTCAGGTGAGAGCCCATTAATTTTGTTGAATTTCAGTGACTATACCGTTTTCCACCCTGATGTGGCGGTGATGTCAGTGCATATTACATTGGGCAACTTGGAATCGATTTAGAGTTTTACAAAATCTTATTCCCCTAAACTTTTCTCTCATGCATGTCTAGTAGATTGGAAGTCAATCTTTTCACTGTTAAATAGAAGCAAAACATTTCAAAACCGGGAAAAAGTGCAAAGGACGAAATGGATGTGTAATCTAAAACCTGTTATAACAGTTAGGTAGGTTAAGATTTCCTTTTATGGGTGGATTTGAAAAGTAAAGTTGATTTAAAGTGAAAATTGGCCACAAATTTAGCAAATTGGACATCAAAATTAGAGCTTTGGGTTTGTGTATGATTATTTTTTTTCTTTTACGATGTAATTTGTGGATTTTAAAAGTAAAACTTGTGTGAAGTGTAAATTCGCAATAAATTTATTAAATTGGACATAAAAATGAGAGCTTTGGGTTTGTGCATGAATTTATTTTCAGGTGAGAGCACATTTGTTGAATTTCAGTGACTATACCGTTTTCCACCCTGATGTGGCAGTGACGTCAGTGTACATTACATTGGGTGCAGATACAAATAGCTAGTGTTTGCTCAAAGTGCTAGGGTACACACATACGCGCTTAAAGACGCCGCATTGATGCGCACGCTAAACAGCTGACTCAACACTTTGACGTCACTGCCACATCGGGGTGAAAAATGGTTTAGGCTTTCTAACAGGCTCATCTATCAGGCCACAGTTCTTTCACCCCCAATTTGCCTGTACATTCATAGAATGACCTTTGAATATGCTGGGTACAAGTTCAACTCATTCCAAAACTTGAGGTCAAATGTTAAGAAATGATTGTTGGATTTAGGTTGAATGAACTGTGCCACTTTAATTGAGACCATTGGTACATGTGTTCAGACTTCAAAATTGAGTTATCATGTATGTGCTGTAAAGGAGTACTGTTAAAGTAATAATTTCACATATATATGTATTTTTTGTGGTTTGCTTACTTTTAACTACTTTGCTTGTTCTTAAATTAGAGATTTTGAGTTGTTGTACATATCCCTGTGGATAAAAAAACCCACATTCATATGTTCCATAGTAATTTTCACAGCAGCTGTATTGTGCCGTGATATTTTCTACTTTTACAGTACCAATTCCCATAATCCATTTCTCTCATTTCAATTTTCTGTACTGATTTTCTGTTGATAGTGATGAAATGTACCTCAATGAACAGAGGACATCCAGATCCTGCAAAATATGTTTATTTCTTAACTATCGACCCATGTTTAGCCAGTCTGCTGTCAAAATGAAAACAAAGGGAACCTGTACAAAATAATGGTAGTGTCACATGTCATTTGATGGAATGAGGTGATGTATCATGTTGCAAAGGATTCTGGGAAGGGTAAATGTCTTTGCTGACCAATTACTGTAGTGCGAAGTCAACTGCGCCTTGATATGTGCACGGGACACAAAACATGGATGGAATGTCCGTCACAAGTAAATTCTTTACACGTTTGCATCCTTCAGAATGGATGACAGTCAATTTATGAGAGTGCTCCGCGATTGAGCACTAAATTACATTAAACTGTGTATGTAACATGGTCTATGACAATCAGTATGCTGTCACATTCCCCATACATACCAGACTAGCTCCACACAACTTGCAAAGTTGATGCTGAACTTTATAAAACGACACTACGCTGAGCTAAGGTTTCACTGGAAAACGACATGTTACAATTGATTTTTGTCTCTAGTTTGGAGCAACATGATGTTGCATTTGCTTTGTCAAACTAAGCAAAGAGAAAAGTGAGCGTTGCGATATCATACTGTATTGGATTAGAAGTCGAACACGATCAAGAAAAAAATAGGACAAAGTAGCCTGAAGTCCTTTTGAAGTTTTAGGCTTATTGAACACTTCAGCTCCTATCTAGTTCATTGCGAGTTGTCGGCCTTTCTGTGGAAAAAAAGCTTTAGTTTTCTGTTGTATCATTATAATAGTAAAGGGAACATTTTCAAGCTAATAAAATTTGATATTGTGTATGTTAAAAAAAACAGACAAAGAAAAACCGGATCCTTAATGCTACACCATTGGGAGATGTTACATAGGCCAATATATGAGGGGGTATCAAAAAGTTTTAGAAATCGCCCAGAATAACGTTTTGAACCACCAGGTTAAAAACCAGTTTGACCCCTGCAGAAATAATGGTTTGGTCCTGTTAGTTTATTGCTAAAAGATCAATATGAAGTGATATAAGATCAATATGAGGTGATACATGTGTATTGTCTATTTGTTTATCATGGGCACCATCAGTGTTCATTGGGCCAATCAGCGATCACCTTTAACAAGGCTTGATTCTTGTGTGTGTGTATGTACCACCATTATTCTGTCAACATTCATGCAGACAAGTCATGTGGTGAATTTTTCTCCCACCCACCACTCCCTATTGCAAGGTGTGCATTTAAAGCCATTAAAGGTTTGAAAATAGTATAATAAAAGCCGAAAGTTTATGGCTAATTAAAAAATGTTGATGTATAAGAAAGAATAATCTTGGATAATCAAAGAAAGAAAATTTAATACAATATGTGACATTATCTGAAGAAGATTATATTGTAAATTAAATTTAATACTGTAACAAAAAATGTGCAACTCACTTTGCTTTGTTTGTTCATTTAAACTACTGGGTGAATAACCTACACCAGGATATTATCTACATAAGTGTGGTACCAGTAGCAATTATAGCAAAGATGTATTAATATCGAATTGTTGGACTCGTGGAGCAGTTTACCATTGGTATGTTATCTAACAGTCCTGATGATCTTTTTCAAGGGCTTATTTAATCATTTTAAATATCTAATTGTTTTTGATGTAGTGCTTATAGATGGGCAATATATGTATTTTATAACGTTTTTCTGGCGAATAAAATGAAATGAAATATGTAATTACTTACAAGAGTTAGGGGTGTGCAATTTGACATATATTCATATACTCTGGGCTCTTTTATATTTATGATGGCGGTATCAGCAAAGTTCGTTGCGATAAAAATGTCATAAGACCACCCTGTGCTTGGCTATATTAAAGAATAAATTTTGCAGGTACTTCATCTTGTAGAAAAAGTAGTTTGGCGGTAACTCTTCTCTGAGCTAGTTTAACATGTTGAATGAACTATTCTATGGGTGTGATTTAACTTTCACTATAATATTATCAAGGATTACTCAATGTTAAAACAGTCAAGTAAGGCAATGTTTTCTAACATGTATTTAATTATGTACATGTATACTGTGTACATTATATATTTTCATATTGGATTAATATACTATTTTATATCCAAATTAACCTTTCAGGAATTTCTCTCCTAGGATTCCAGGAAGCAATCTCTTGGAAGAACAGTATTCATGCACAGTTATCGTAAAGATTCAGCCCACTATTCACTAATATAATTATTCATTTGTTTAGTTATGACATGATCAGCTCCTGATTCATGATCAATTCAGCTCCCAGGTAGATTGTTCACTGGGAGGTACTAGATTCCAGGTAGATTGTTCACTGGGACGGTATATCCAATAATATATTCATTATGACATGATCAGTTCCCAGGTAGGTTGTTCACTGGGTTGAGGTAACTTAGGTAGGTTCATCTAGGTCCTGATTCATGATCAATTCAGCTCCCAGGTAGATTGTTCACTGGGGAGGTACTAGATTCCAGGTAGATTGTTCACTGGGGCGGTATATCCAATAATATAGTTTTGTTATGACTTAATCAGCTCCCAGGTAGATAGTTCACTGGGGAGGTATCTTAGGTAGGTTCATCTAGGTCCTGGTAATAATACTAACTATATTTTCAAAGTATTGTGGAAGCTGTTTTCTTAATGTGCATGCTAATTTATTGTAACATATGATATTTGATGCAAATAAATATATGAATGTCTGTCTGAATGCCTGACAGATACGCAATTGGTGTTTGTGGTCGAATTATTTCTGTCTGGGGGTAAGTGAAAGAGCTATATCAATGAAATTGCAATCACTGGTCCTTATGTACACTATGGTGCAAAAATGGTCTCATAAGTATGTTTACTTTTTTTTACAGGCGACGCTAGATGCTAATAACCTGCTGCCCCAGTTACTGCGCATAAACTGCAAGATTGAGAAAATTGAGGCAAGCAGCGTTATTAAGATCCTGCATTTGAAGGGTTGCAGTACCTAGAAAATCGATGATGAAATGAAAGTTATCTTCGGTGGTGATTGTGATATTGTTACTGTTGCTTTTTGGAAAATGAATTTTTATTTCATCACAGATTTTTTGGGCACTGTAACCCTTAAAATGGAACTTAATCATGCTACATGCCTCAATTTTCTCCATTTTGCTGGTTATGCGGTTACATAGGCAGGTACTGACATCTAGCGCCTGTAAAAAAAGTAAACATTCTTATGAGACCATTTTTGTATCAATAGTGTACACAAGGACCAGTGATTGCACTGACAAAATTTCATTGATATAGCTCTTTCACTTATGGGCGATTTCTAAAACTTTTTGATACCCCCTCGTATGTTGCAAGTTAGAGCACATTCTGCTGTACATTTTAACATTTTCATTTTCTTTTTTGGACTTACAATTATATACAGTAAGTAAGACAGATCAGCATCCTCTTGGTAGCAATCATAGTTTGTGAGAAATAAGAAAAAGTTAATCATAAGACAGATCAATTAAAAATATTACAAATTAAAAACTTGCATTAGTAACGTGATTGATCTGTCTATTGTCATAAAATTTTAACTTGCAATTAGGCTAACCTAAATAGCAAAACATTTGTTGAAATTGTATGACAAGTACAATAGAGTTTTCAAATATAATGCAATCCAAAAATTTGAATACTTGCAGTAACAAAAGAGTATTCTCAGCTGTGCTCAGAATATGCATTTGATAATTAATGAGTCTTCAGTGTTTCTTAAACACATGTGCATTTTAAAATGTCACATGGGCATTGAAATTCAATGACATTTTCACAAGCACTGAAACATTAGTTAATTGTTATTGTTTTGAAATGTAAATTTTTCTGCTGCTGAAAAGATGCATTTAGCAAAAAGCTTTTTCCCCAACATTTTCTGCTGTGTTTGTTGAAATGGAACAGCACATACTGAAACAACGCCATCATAGGCCTTCACGCCCCATTAAGAAAAAACTGCAGAAATAACAACATTTTTGACATGAATCAACCAAAGTCAGTTTTCAATTACATCTAATGTGCTCCGCCACCTGCCCCTCTTTGTGAGCGTGTCAACATCTTGTCATACGTCATGATTTAGTTTATGGGCAAAACATCACCTTTTCTGTCGTTGTTGTTGTTCGTGGGACTAATTGATGAGTAATATTCAAGTTGAAATCCATACACCCCCTATGGATGACATGACCTTAATCTTCTACATATGGAGTGTGAATTTCAAATGGGTGCTACCTGAATGGGTAACTTCATTTTAAATTCACACCCCCTGTGTGGGAGATTAAGGTCATGCCTTCCATAGGGTGTATGGATTTCAACTGGAATAGACCATTTGTATCACTCACCCCCAAGTAAATGTTATATGATCATGGAATACATGACCTTCATGCACAGAGATTACAATGAAGCATGAGGAGGAATATGTTTTCAGCTGCCTAATGTTAGGAAGCATGCAAGCTCACTGAGCAGATTCAAGTTCATATTTTGTGTGCATGAATACAAGGTGTGTGACGCAAATAGCACAATTAATTTGTGGGGCAAATATGATTTTGAGATAAGATATGGAACACGGTCTGATCCAATCAGACCAAAGTTGGTAATAATGAAATCTAGATATAGGTGAAAATAAGTAGAAATAAAACTTAAGAAAATGGACAAATCGAAAGTTCTGAACATTGCAGCCAAGTATGCCAAGGACATACCGTAAAATGGGGTAACTTCGGTCAGCGGGGTAACTTTGGTCGGTCAAATGTATTTTTTTAAATGGTCATATTTTCGTACAGCAATATTGTTTTAGTCATATTTGGTGTTAATATGTTAAGAAATATGTTTGGAAGAAATAATAGTCAATCATTTTCCTCAAAATTTATGAAAAAATAAGGATTTTTGACCAAAAATGAGCATTTTTTTACATTTTTTTCGGAAAAAATAAAAATCGAAATTTGTGAGCAAAAATGTGTGCTTGATTAATTTTACAAGGGGTCAAATGTCACAAAAAACAACAACTTGCCCATATACAGCGAAGATCAATTTTTTTGATATTTTTTTCCTTCATGGAATGTAATACTCTGACCAAAGTTACCCCAAATGCGGGGTAACTTTGGTCAGGCTATTTTAACCCCTAGGGCACCCTTACAAAATTCTTAAAGAATCTTTTTCAACTTCAAAGTGTAGCGGGGAGCCCTAATGTCATAAAAAAGAGTTAATTAGAAATATAATTGGTTTTGTTTGGAAGCAGTGGTTTAAAAACTCTGAAAAGTGCCCAAAGTTACCCCATTTTACGGTATGGATTTCAACATTGGTAAACTTATGTACTGACCAAGTCAGGAATGGTCAGTGCATACCGTACAACTGGACTTCCCAAACTGTGTGTCACAACCACATAATTGGAGAAGGAGAACTGGGACTTGACCTTGATACAGGCATGGAGCAAAAATTGGGGGTATTCGGTTTCCTTGAAGAGCAATTTGCATAGGTCCTATGCAGTTTTCGTCTCTCATCACCGTGCATCAAAGTGCAAGGTATCAGCTGGTTTCAGGACTCGGGTTGATATCAACTATCAAGTCATGCTATTGTTAAAAATCGGAAGGCGGCTCAGACCTGAGATGCACGGTTTCCACAACACAACCAATTTCAATTTTCTGTACTGATTTGTACTGATTTTCTGTACAAAATTACATTTAGTTAAGGTAGCATCATCAGTAGTATGCTTTGGGTTGCACCATATTTTCTCATGAAATTTGGTCACATGAAAAAAAAAAAAAGGTTTGGGAAGCTGTGCCTTAGAAGATCAAAGTAAATAAATTTTGACTTGCAAAATCAGTAAGCACTATTCAGAGAGCAATTATTTTTCATTTTAATTGGTTACAATTTGTTGAAAAGAGCCATGGTTCATTTGATAGGACTAGTTCTACATTTCTGAAAACAAAGTACAAAATAATATGACTACTATGATATACTGTAGACAATGGAGCTGTAAACATGCAGAAATCCCAATAGTTTTAGCATGAAGAAGTCAGCTAATCATGGTGAAAGCTTGACAATTTAAATACTCGTCCGATGGTGAACCTGTAGAAACTATTTGTCTGTAGTACCATAGAAACTTGCCTTTCTGTTGTACCTATTTTGGCTATCAAGTTCTCCAAATTAGCTTGGTATGTTACTGGCTAAATTACGAAGCAGACAAAATGGAAAGATGCACATGTAACACACACCCAATCGAAAATCACTATGTTGTAACAACATTGCTGTCCTTGTTTTTTTGCCATTTGGAGAGAAATCTGGGTTAGTGAATGGGTTAGTCAATTTTTGTCTGAAGGCCGGTTGCTTGAAACTCTGATGACCCATACCCTAGTGTGAAATATTTGAAAAGAAATTGACTCAAAGCATAGTAAGATACTGCATGGAGATTTTAAGTGCTATCAGAATTGGCAGAGGAATTCAGGTTAAACAAAAATCAAAGCTTTTAGACAAAGAGTTGCCTTGAAATTTTATTATAATGCTCATTGGGGAAAGCTGTATGATTTTGTTGAAGAAAGAACTAAAGGCAGTAGGAAAAGGTCTCTGCCCTTGGATTTCTTGTGCAAGCAAGATATTGTCAGTCCTGACTCCAATTTGTTAATTAGATTGCTATCTTCAGTAGATAGTAATATAGCAAGGTTTAGCAATTCACCAAACATTGCTGTCTTCAGTAGATAGCAATATAAACATAGCTGTCTTCAGTAGATAGCAATATAGCAAGTTTTAGCAGTTGATCTAACATTACTATATTCAGTGGATATCAATATAGCACATATTAGCAAATTATGTAACATGCTATCTTCAGTAGATAGTGATATAGCAAAGTATAACAATTCAGTATTACTTCCTTCAGTAGCTAGTAATAGCAATTTTTAGCAATTTATCTAACATTCTATCTTCAGCAGATAGCAGTATAGCAATGTTTAGCTATTTACCAAACATTGCTTTCTTCAGTAGATAACGATATAACAATGCTCATGTATTTACAGAACATTGATATCTTCAGTAGATAGCAATATAGCAATATTTAGCAATTTACCAAACATTGCTTTCTTTAGTAGCTAGCAATACTTTAATGTTTAGCAATTTCCAAACATTTGCTATCTTCAGTAGATAGCAATATAGCAATGTTTAGCAATTCACCAAACATTACTTTCTTCAGTAGCTAGCAATATAGCAATGTTCAATAATTTACCAAACATTGCTATCTTCAGTAGATAGCAATTTAGTGATGTGGCAATCAGGCCTTAAATTTTATTTTTTGGGGGCATCCAAAGGACACTGGGCAAATACAAAGAAAGGCACCAAGGTCAACAAGTTGTGAAGAATGGCTTGGAAGTTGACAAAAATCTGGGGCACCAAGGCCAAAACTGAAAAATGGCAGCCAAATGGCCTTGGTGGCCTCCCTGATATTCAAGCTCTGGCAACAGTGTTTAGCAATTTTGCCAAATAGTGCTTTCTTCATTAGCAGGCACTGGCAATGCGTTTGTAATTTATCAAACATTGCTCTCTTCAGTAGATAGCAATATAGCATTTGTAAAGTTTGATATCCCCAATCAGTGCTCAGAAGTTAACCTCAATATGTATGATATTATTTTTATGGGGGTTCTCAAAACATATCAAATGTTATTCTACATGTTCACTATATCATATGAGGTTAAAGAACTCTAACAGATTGGGATTTCCAAAAGGAAAAAAACAATTCACTAAACATTGTCATTGTATATAGAACCAATATATTTGCCACCACTAGCTATATCCAGGAAACTGTAACAAACCTCAGTTATTCACATACAAATTGAATACATCAACCCCAAATCATAGTTACTTCTTACAAGGCTGTGCCTACAAATTACATTCCTGAAGATATTGGGCTATTCCTGTTGAAATCCATACACCCCCTGTGGAAGGCAATTCCTTGATCTCCCACACTGGGTTGTAGATTTCAAATAGTATAGAGTCACCCATTCAGGTAACCCATTTGAAATTCACACACCCTGTGTGGAATATTAAGACCATATCTTCCATAGGGGGTGTATGGATTTCAACAGGAATAGACTATTGGCAAATAGATTTGGGTCATATTCAAGAGTGCCGGGTTTGATTGCAAAAATGTGCTTGTAGCTAAGAACTGAAACATCAAATAACTGTGAATCAATCTCAGTATAGAAAACTCCATTCCTTTTTACATTATACAGACTGTAATAATGCAACAAAATTGAACAGCAACAGTTATTTCATATACATGTATTTTACTTAAATTTTTGCAATGCCAAGAGCGAACATATGACTCCAAACTTGCTTTCAGATTTGTATTGTTGTCTTGTTTGTTTTTAATTTATTTTTTTGGGTGTGTGCATAATGAATGTGTTTGCAAATTGATAGCTGACTTTTACATTATTATATTATTTTCATTTTCCTGTCTACATTGAAAGATTTGAGCGAGGTATACCAACCAAGGCAGTTAAGCCGGTGCCCTGTGTCATTACCCCTAGTATTTATATCTATGATACTATGATTGATGTGGGGAACAAGTAAGTCAAGGACAAAGAACAATTTAAACCTTAAGTAGTATGCAAACCATGGAAGTGTACTTTTTAAAACTGTGACTGTCAAAGTACAAAATCAAAGGGATAAGTAGACAAAAGTTAACAAACATTGAACCATGTTTCAAACAGATACACCGCCTTTCCTCAGGGACAAACTGCACATAATAATTACAGCAATGGTGAAGCTACATGTAGGTAGCAAGTGGCAGCAAATTCATTATATACAGCACACTTTTGAAGTTAAGTAGCAAGTAAAGTATTAAAGCAAAGAGCCATGCATGCCTATACATGCTTGGCTAAACTTATGTTAACCCAAGATTTTTAAAAAAATCTGATTTTAATTTGGAGGTGGAAAATTCTATGGGCAGGTTTCGAAGAAAGATCAAAATCTTCCAAAATGGGATGTGAAAATATTCACACGAACATTTTTACTGTACAGTACTCCTTTCAACCTAGAACTGGCTCAGTTACTTTGATCGTGATGTCCTCGAATAGTGCACATTGCTGCAAAACAGCCACCGAGCCCACTATGTGTGGAATTGGTTACTGCCAGGGAAGTTTGAAAATTGAGCTGCTCGACAGCAAAGTTACCAGCCGCCCTTGCATTCGGGCTTGTGTTAACCCTAACCGCCTAAGGGCTTTTTGGCGACGGGAAGGGAAAGAAGGAAAGATTAAAGAGAGAAAAGAAGGAAAGCAGTTGTTTGCTCGGGTGGGATTCGAACCGAGACCCTCGCATGCCAAGCACTCGGTCGGCGACACTTTTTGCCACGGGTCTTGGGCTTCGCTGGCCAGCGAAACCGTGCCTATATATCACTTAGGGCGATTGCGTCATCACACCACGTGGGATGCATGCACGAACAGCGCATTTATCAAGTAGTATTTTGTAGCATTCAGGAGGGTTAGGGTTAAAGTACATCCCTGGCACTGCTAACCCAAACTGTAAGACCTATTTCAATCTAATCCAAGATAGATGTGTTACTGGGATCATGTCTTATGAATGTATGCATTACTTTCCATTATGAGTGTGTGTTTTGAATGATATATGTGCAATGATATTCACCGTGCATAATGAACATGTTGCGCATATCTTGTAAATTCAAATTTAAATCCATTTCTGAGCAAAATTATGAACATGCTGTTTATTGAATTTATCCTGTAAATTCAAGTCCATTTCTGAGCGAAATTATGAATTATGAACATGCTGTTTATTGAATTTATCCTGTAAATTCAAGTCCATTTCTGAGTGAAATTATGAATTATGAACATGCTTTTATACTGTAAATTCAAATTCAAGTCCATTTCTGAGCAAAATTGTTGTGGAAAAGTTACAGTAAATTTGATATTTCCTGGTGTATTTTTTAAAAAATCAGGAAAATGTATTGGTTGAGACTTTAAGGGTATTTTACTTGGTAAGCTGGTTGAAGCATATTTGACCTAATTAACACACCAAGTGCTTAAAGGAAAGGCACTAGCAGTGAGTTGCTAAATCTTAAGAAAAAATTAGTAAATTTTTTTTTCATTTTTTTAAAGACTATGGGTGTGTTAGCATACCGTGCACTGAAAAAATCTAATAAGGGTAAAATGTCCAATTTTGGGACGTTTGGAAGGTTCGTCCTTGCCATTCTTACAGACAGTTGTAGTTACATTTATATTGAACTGAATTATCAACACTACAGTTTTCTTGCTTTTTTACAATTTTTTCATATGAAAATTATACCTAAATGCCAATTTTATCTCCTTATCCTTCATTTTTTAAAGCAATTCCTACAAATTTAAATATTTTAACGCTTTCATGAGGATGAATGACAGAGCCTTTAAGTAATTTAATTTATGGGGGCGATCAAATTTGAGAAATTTACATCAGAGCGAATTTCACAAGTAAGAAAGGCAATCCATGTGGGTTTTGGATTAATTACATACAATATGCTACAAAATGATACCGTAATGCAAGAATTAACTAAATCTAGAGAGATTTGCTCGTAGCTTTTCTTGTACTTTGATTCATTCAGTGCATGAGTAGGTGTGGTAGATTAACAGGAAACAGGTTGGTTGTGAGTTTACAATTTGTCACCAATTTAGGCAGTAGACGCATGAAGTAAATTAGTTTTGTAACCTTAAGCAAATTTATCATAGCAGTTTAAATTTGAAATATTGTACCTGCGTCATTTAATCTAGGTATTTAGTAGGTCTATATGCTTCTTGAAAGTGATTGATTGGGTGATTGATTGGTGATGTGAGTGATTGAGTGATTTATTGAGTGTGGGAGTGCTTGAATGAGTTCATGAATGATTGAATGAACAATTGAGTATGTGGATGATGTTGGGGGGGGGGGAGTATTTGTGCTTGATTTCTTGCTTGCGTTCTTCATGGGTGATTGCTTACTAATGCTTGATTGATTGGTTGGTTGGTTGGTTGGTTGGTTGACTGACTGACTGACTGACTGACTGATTGATTGATTGATTGATTGATTGATTGATTGATTGATTGATTGATTGATTGATTGATTGATTGATTGATTGATTGATTGATTGATTGATCGATCGATCGATTGATAGGACAAGGATATGGAAGAAGTGCATGAGGATGATGGTAACAAACTTTCAAAAATATGAGTGTTACTATTTTGTTGAACAGCAAAAGAATAAAATTTGAGTCTGATTCTTCTGAAGGAATTTGACTGGAATCATTTAAATTCCATGAGTTATGTTCTGTGTACAATTCAAACCTGTGATTCACATACATCTTTTTAACCCTGCTGTTAGCATCACCTTAACCCACATTGAGTATCCTTGCACTTCACTGTTGAGCTATTCCGGTTGAAATCCATACTCCCCCCTATGGAAGATATGACCTTAATCTCCCACACAGGGAGTGTGAATTTCAAATGGGTTACCTGAATGGGTGACTCAATTTGTAATCTACACCCCCTGTGGTTAAGGTCATGTCTTCCACAAGGGATGTATGGATTTCAACTGGAATAGCCCATTATATCAATAGATTTGAGTGAATTAAAGATCTGTTGATACACCCTGCCCGGTGCGTCAGTTTAGTACAATCTGTAAGTATGTAAACCTTTTATGTCTCATGCAATCGAAGTTACGACATGGTTTACAAGATTTCTGTAGTAGTTGATCTTGGTCTTTATTCAAGGGACATAATATTGTTAAGTAGGAATGTTGCTCTGGGCATACATTTTTTGTAGGTCAGCAATAGACCCGTTGCATCATGATGATAGAGGAAACGTTTGCAAGTGGAAAAGCTGTAGTTGGTTATTTCATTATCAGACCTGAAATATTTCTGCTTTTTAGCTGATTTCCTCGTTTTTATTCTTGATATTTTACGCATTATTTATTATTTTCAGCCCAATTTAAGCTCTTTTAGCCTGATTTTGTGCTATTTCCCTCTGTTTTAAAGCATTTTCCTCTTTTTTCACAAATGGTCAGTTTCAGGTTTGCATTATTATTATGAAGAGCTAACAGAGCTCCGGTTTGTCTCCATTTTTTAGGGTCTATTTATTAAGAAACACAAGACAAATAAATCAGAGAATTGATAAGATTTTTTTATGGAAAAAAAAGTTTAAATATTAAAAAAGAGGTTTATTTCCTGTGGGCTGCGCACATTTCAAAACACATTGACTTCAGACGAGTAGATGTTTTTATTTATCTTTCATTTGGTATATTAAATGCCTCATTGTGTACCTTGTAATCTTGAAGATGAAGGATCATATTGACCTAGGAAATCCCCCCTCAGTTTACTCATCTGATGTTCCAGCAATGAAGCCTATACTCCGTTTGGGAAGACAAGTGCAAGGGCAGGCAGATCATTACAAAATCTATTGCACACCTTTCAAAAGTAAGCCTGGTTTAACACCTCAAAGATTAAGTTGATGCAGCAGCTATCTCATTGCATCCTCTCTGCATTCAGCCCTGCAGTTGTGTGTTTAGATAAGATCACAAGTGATTTAGTATTTCACCGTTTCAGGGGTTTCTGTATCTGCGTCTTATCACATCCTTTGCCTTTTCCTCGCATATTTCTCCTTTGAAATAACCATTTACGTATTGCGATGTGATACAAAATCAGGGTAATTGAAAGAACCAATTACAATTACTAGGACTATTATTTTGCGTATTGTATTTATAAAATGCCCTTTCCATAAAAGTTAATAAATAATAGCATGTATACAACTAGAGCTTAATTTAATCTTTTGTTGGAGGGTTAGAATGCAAAGGCTTTTCAAATATTTTTTATGATCTGGCTTTTTAAACTTTTTAATGATCTGTATGCTGCCATAAAGTAGGTTCCCTGTTTTTAAACCTATTGTATGTACTCATTCAAATGCATCTTTCATGTAATGTAAAGATGATTAGAAAAAAATGCTACGAAAATATAATTTTCAAACATTTTTTGAAGAAACAGTGAATTTCTCGGCTCGGACTATTTGATCTCGAATGTATATTTGCACTTGACATCTTTTGGAAGGGTAAAGGAAAAGATGCTGTTGGCATAATAAAACAGAAAATGTTGATTCTATAATTGACTAGAGGATGGATCCGTCCATAGTTGTTCTTTTGTGACAAGATAACTTATGTAGTCCGTCAAGGGTTGTTCTTTTGTGATAAGACAATTTGTGTAGTTGTCATGTCCTATGAGTCAAAACAGGCTCATTGCCATGGGCACAAGTCACTGACCTCCATTCAGAGATCACATCCCATTAGTTGACCTCAAGTTGTCAAAAATTAGTTTGTGTATAAACAAGCACATTCAGAAGTCATTATATGAATATAAAACATTGGGGATGATTGGATGTAATGTATTAGATGAGTGTATTAAATGTAGTATTCTATTACCCTCATGACCCATTATTCAAAATCGTGTGCTGTGATTTGGCAAAACACATCACGTGAGAGCCCTTTATTCGCAATAATAACATTACGCTTGGTTATGCATACAATATTTATGCGACATGCACTATCACTTATTGCGTACACGCTCCACCTTTAGAGTAAATAACTTTTACAAATATTTGTGATATTTTGTCTTTAAATTACACTGCTTGGCAGTAAAAATGTTTAAATAATAGGTTAGGCTGCGACTCACCCATTATTTAGGTTTTTACTGTCTCAAACAAACATTGCTAAAGAAATATTACCTAATGTTGACAATTGCTATTTTTGTTTGTATGTAAAAATGAGCTAACAACAATTCTTATTGTCTTTTCTTCCACATATGATGTTCTTTCTGGTGACAACAACGCTTTGTTATAACTACATCTTTACATCTATGTAGGTAAGTCTAAATTAAAGTCATGCAACTGATGGTGTTTTGATCAAAGTTCAAGTTGTTTTATCTTCAAAGCGTGAAACATTTATTTGGCATTGGAAAGTGAATAAATTAACTTTTGGATTATGCAACTCTTCAGACAGTTTACTTTTACGTCAAAACCACTGTGAAACCCCCTACAATGCACTATCCAAGTTGAAATCTGTACACTACACCCCCTGCATGGGAGATTAAAGTTATGTCTTCATTAGGGGTTTATGGATTTCAACTGGAATAGCCCATTGAATGAACAGTCATAAGGCTAATGATGAAAAAATCAATATTTTAAAATTAATATTTTATTGAAAGACTAGTCTTAAATTGATTATCTAACATGTATAACATGTATCCAGAAGTCAAAATTGACAAATGTCCCCTAATTGAAGAAGCGTTATTTAATATTTTGAGGGGATTTTTTAAAACTTATGGTCAAAAAGAAAAAGAAGAAAAAAAAAAAAAAAGAAATCCAACCGACCAACCCAACTTTACCATTTTTCCCACTTGAGGGCAACAACAATTTTTTTTTGCCCTAAAGTTGACATAGAAGCCAAAGTAACTTTGAAATGGCATTTTGTAAACTCCTCTTTGTATCAGTTTCTCCTTCTCTATGTGTCTCGCTATTGGTTTTTTTTTTTTTTCTTCTGCTCTTATTCTTGGCTGCTATACACGCACTTTCATTGGCCAAGCCAGGAAAACACCTTTGGTTACCGGTCAATGATCTTATGCTTGGCAGCCAAGGGGTCTAAGGTTCGAATCCCCAGGGGTGACGAGTAACTTCTTTGTTTATCTTCTCTTGTTCCTGCTTTCCTTTCTGATAGCCAAAAACCACTTTTAACATTAGGGTTATTATATTATGTGATTCTACCCTAAGGATTCTACTGTTATCTGAATATCAGTTCTTCTTGTTATTGCGGTCTTTGTTTCACAAGATTCGGTATGATAAATAAATCATTTCTTTCAAACCTGTTCACTTAATTTCCTCACATGCTGCATATTTGCAATACTTTATCAACAAGAATAACAAACAATTATTAGTATGGCTTGTTACCTTTCTTCAATTGACTTGTAAATAGCAGTGCATGAATGATGTATACTTGTAACTTGAATCAGGAAATGCAATATAGAAAGTATTCATTTTTTTGTAAATTTTACATCACCAGTCCTTGATGCAAACCATGTGGAATTTGAACTTTTCATTACAAAGTATAAACAGGCAATTTATCGCTTGCTGAAAACAATAAGAAACAAAATAAATTGAATACTGTTTTTGCCAATAGCTCAGAATCAATATTAGTGGCCTAAGTATTTCCCTTGTGCATGTCACATTTATGAACTTGAAAAATATTGGGAATTCCTAATTTGTTTGTGGTAATATTATCACTCGAGAAAGAATATGAACACCTTTTATGCCAATGACTCAAAATCAATAGTGTTGTCATTGTGTTACAATTGAGAACAAATATTGAGAATTCCTATGTTTTTTGTTGTAATATTATCGCTCAAGATGAATAAAGAAGATCATCAACCCTCGCAAACCACTTATGAGAGCAATTAACATTTGTGTGGGTTTGAAGTATTTTGCTTTCATAAGTGGGCTGTTTTGATCAATTACATAAATGACAATCTGCATTAGGGGTAGAGCATCTATTCTATAGGGCGAGTGTGGCCTAATAGATAAGGTAATCACCTTATGAGGTCATGACATGTTGCTGGGGGTATTGACTCAGGTGTGGTGTGTGGGGTGGTTGGGTGGGGGGGGGGGTCTTTATTTAATTGCCAGCATATATTTTTATTTCAGACTTGTGGGTAAATGAATGCATAAGATGAGTAGGTGATACTGAAGTGCACCATTCCTCTTGTGTGTCAGCTTGATTTGTATCAATATTTTAGTGCAAACACCACTATACTTATTAGGCCTTTATCACTTTTATCACTACGCCGAAAAGTAGATCTACCTTAAGAGTGATATAGTTGATCTGCCTGGTCTATATTTTGCGTGTTAAAGAAAGTAGACAAAGTACATAACTTCCATTAATAATTTGTAATACTTCTGGCGAGATGTCATAAGCAGGGACAGGCGATTTGCGCGGCAAAAAATAGCAAATTGCGCGGAACTCTTTTTTCAGTGCAAATCATGTATCCCTGCCCATGGGAAAAAAAATAGCCAATTGCGCGGAATTGCGCAGAAAAACAGTTCCGCGCAAATCGCCTGTCCCTGGTCATAAGACACTTCTCCAAATAAAATATATTGATATTAATCCACGATGTTATAAGGCCCGCCGATTACGAGCTGATCAAACTGTAGGTCATGCTCTCTCCGACCCACCTTAGACACACTTATGCATGAACACCCCTCCACAAATCTTATTTTGTTTTGTGTGAAAATAGGCTAAAATGTTGTCACAAAAGGGTGGTTGAACTAGACATAAACTTATGTGAACTTTATGACCTTTCTCTATTAGCTGCTATTTAAAAACGAGACCCATCAAGTGGCTAAACATCACAATAATTTTCGTCTGAGAGCTCCTGCAAGGTTGTATTCTATTATGAGTAACATAAATTGACATTTTTAATGTTTGAAAACATTATAAAAATAAAAGAAACAAAACATACCACCATTGTGACTCCCGTAAATTACACAACGCTAACAAAAAATGAGAGCAAATGGCAGGGCGATTCCTAAGGGAAGAAAACGCAAGCATTTATCATGTCAATTATGAAGTCAACATCCCAATAAAAAGCAACATAAAAGCTTATTTCCCTAGGCACACTCTAAATTTTCATTTTAAGTGTCATTTTAAAAGTAACATATAGGTTAAGCTGTTGAAAATGATTTTTTTTTGAGGATGGAATTCCTAAGACACAAAGCCTGTGAGAGCTTTTTCTGCGTAGAAAGATATAAGACTATTAATGTATAATAATATGTATGTCAATCAAAGTTCAGTGTGAAACTTTGCAATGTTTCAAAAGAAGGGAAAAAACGCTGTTGACTTCTTTAAAGACTGATCAAGATTTAGCTCTATGTCTAAGATAAAATTTTGGCACAACAATAACTGTGTTTTGTTTTTATCTTATGGTACAGATAATTGTCTGTCTTGTTCGTATAATAATCTGTCTGGTTCGCTGAGCAGAAGCCAAATTATTTATACTCTCTGCAACCTATGCAATATAATTGATTAACTTCAAACTTGGCAGCCTGATAGAGCATGTTGACCTTATGTGCTGTATAGTTTTGTGCAAAGTCATTTGCATATTTATGAATATGAATGAGCTTTGTTGCATATTTTGCTTGAAATTCCATTACTCCACTTTGCAGCCTACACGCAATAACTGATTAACTTACAGCCTTTGTGTCAGGTTATTTGCACATCTGTGAATATTAATGAGCATATTTGCATATTCTTTGTATTTATAAACCTTTGTTGTGGAGCTATGTTAACTATGAACTGCATAATCGGGTTTTGATTGAGCAAACTTCAATCAAAACCAAAATTGTCATTGGCGTAATAAGCCCTGGGTTTTGTTGAAAAAGGGTTTTATTGTCCTGTAGATCAATAAAAGGCAGAGCCATGTATGTTGTGCCATCAGGCCGACACCCGTTGTGCATCCATGCCCTGTGTCGAGTCGCGTGCCAATAGCCAATTACAGGCAACGATTCTGGGGGCGTGGCTGTTCTTTCAGAAATTATTGCCGGGAAAATTCATTAGCTGTTTTCATACTATCCGAAGAGGTCAGGAAAATTTTAAAAAACCCACCCACCACTCCCTTTATGAAAAATATAATATTAAATGGCTTTGTTTCTTTTGCTTTTTACCATTTTGTCCAATATATGAATCAAAATGGAGATAAATTTATAATGCACCTGCACCATGAAAACTCTTGGATATCTACCATATACATTATAACAGTATCCTGCAGTAGCTTCTTTTTTATGTCAAGATATATCAATGCATTAACAGGTGGTATCATTATGGTAAAGCTGATGGGTTGACGCTTAGATAGCTGTTAACCTCCTTTTTGAAGCTGGCCCATTTCACAATTCCTGGAAAGTGCTTTGATAATTACAAGTAGATATGGCCTTTTACTTTGGGTGCAGACTTAAAAAACCCTCATGATTTTAGCTATTGTTATAATAAAATTGTCACTAAATTATTAGAAAATACAAGCAAATATAACTGCATCAACCTTCAAGAAAAATGAACATGTACGTACACTGTGGAGTGTGTGCCCATGCATTATGTTCTTGCTATCTAAGAGTGTATGAATCACATGTGGATACTGAAGTAAAAGGCAGTAACTGCTATGTCATTTACTTACATATACTACATTTTGTTTAAGAGAACAGAGTTAAAGGAGTGTTTCAATCCACATAGTTGTGACCATGTCAAAAGTTGCGATGTCAAAAAGTATTTGACAGTACATCGAAAAGTATTACAAGCAGATTGAACATTATTCCATTTATACCTGGCCACTTAGCCGCCAAGTAACCGCCTACCTAGGATCAGACAGGTTAAACACCCATAAATGCTTCGGCTCCATCGGTAACCATTTTATATCAAAAATGGATGAACATTGATGAATGAAATGGACTTGTGGCATGACAGTTTTAAAACCGAATCAAATTGGATGAAACGATTGGCTTGTATGAAGATTAATTGTCTGTGAAACATGAAAATGGCAACAAGGGGACACAGACAGAAGTCACTATGTTGACCTACTTTGGTGTATGGCTTACTCACTGTGGGACTTACTTGCATTCATGTTTCAACAACCTGTTTGACAGGTTCATTTTGGTTAGTGTTTTAAGAGGGAGATACCAAACAACATTACTTCAGATAGTACAGTAGCCATTTTTTGCATCTTTGCTCTCTTGACCAATGTGTGCAACTTTGCTATCTACCGAAGATAGCAAGTTGACTAATGTGTACAAGTTTGCTATCTAATGAAAATAGCAAGTTGACAAGTGTTTGCAAGGTTGCTATCTACTGAAGATAGTAAGTTGACCAATGGGTTCAAGTTAGTTATCTACTAAGAATAGCAATTTTGATATCTACTGAAGATAGTAAGTTGACCAGTGTTTGCAAGTTTGCTATCTTCTGAAGATAACAAGTTGACCAATGCGTGCATCTTTGCTATCTACTGAAGATAGCAAAGTTGCACACTGAAGATAGGAAGTTGGCCAATGTGTGCAAATTTTGTACTATGTGACCATTCACAGTACATCAATGTACATGACTTCCCCATATTTCATCAAAGAGCACATTATATAAATCAGGGTTTTTTTTCAGTCTTTGGGCTCATTATAGTCGGTCTGCTTACATGTTTATGCTACCTATGATTTCCAATTTCACTGTACTAAATGAATTCTCTTAATGTGTGTGTTGATATAAGTGTAGGCACTAAATCAAATATAAAACAAGTCTTCAACACTTCCTGATTTCCTGATTGCATTAGCATTTTAGTATACTATATGTACGTAGTTAGTCGTCTCTTTGGCCATAATGCTGTCCATTTGCTCTATATAGGTCTGTTATACCCAATAATTAACTTTCTTGTGAAGCTACAGGGAGTAGATCAAAAGGCTGAGAAGGCCATATAAACAAAAACTAATAATTGAAAGGGAGGAGATTATAATGGTAACAATTCTTGTATACTCTGACAGCTGTTAAAAGTATTTGACCCACATTCATTACAGATGGGAAGGAAGGAGATGGAGGAGGTAGTGGGTGGGGAGGGAGGGGTGTGGGAGGGAGGGGGTGGGGAAGGGTATGGGGAGGAAGGGGATGGGGGTGGTTGGGGCTGGGGGAATTTGGTTAGCATTGTAACGAAAGCTAGTTGTGTTTATAGGGCTTTGTCACATTTTAGAGTTCTTGTGTAAAAGGACCCTTTAATGATGCTATTGTTTATGAGGTGATTGCATAAGCAGACACCTAGCTAGTCATCTTGTCGTAATCTAATCAAGCAAGGATGATTGTGTGGAGCGATGTCTCTGAGGAGTCTAGACCGGATCTGATGAGGGAATTCAATCACATGTCACCATTATTGTCGACACCTTAATGATGTCAATATGGGATGGGGAATGGGAGGGAAACACAATTTGGTTGCCAAGTGGAAACACACTGGTTTGTCATTTTGGGTCTATGTGTTTCTAGTTGCACTTGTTTAGTTTGACTTTTGTTACGCAATAAAGGATAACAGGAAGTCATAAGCTAAGCAGTTATAGTATTACCTTGTGTGTTTAGTGAAATTTAAACCAATTCACAAAGCAAATATATTATTGATCACCTGAGCGCTTTTGCTAAATAAAACTGTAGCTCGTAATGCATTGGTGATTTCTCTTTATACAGTGTGCAAAAGAATTAAGGTACCAGTTATATTCACCCCTGTATATCCTACACAGACAGATATGTCACAATAGGAACAAGCCGCCAATAGCTGCATCTTTTAGCTTGAAATTTAAGACCTCATTTGTGGACATTGGTCAAGAAATAAAGACACAACAATCCAAAAACCCAAGGAAGATGCAAATTCAAAATTTGCAGTTTGCTCCATTGTATGCCCTATTGATTAGTACGTATACACAAAGTATTCTTGAACAAGAGAATTAAGTAGTGTATTGCTTTCCATTGATTAGCACATTAAAACTAGCGATGTGCTTTCATTGCTTAGAACACAGAAGTGCAACTTTTGATTTTGTTTCTTCCTGAGATTTTAGATCACCATTTCTTGTAATTTTGACATATTTGTCTTTGTTAGGATATACCTTGGCCAACATAACCGATACTTTAATTTTGTTGCGCACTGTATATCTATTATGAAACCAGAATCGTATTTTACACAACAGCATTACATACCAGATCACCTGTATCAGGTTCACATACAACAACCCATTTAAGCAGAACATGATACCACTACCAACTTTTGCATGGTACTAGCAAAGCTAAATTATTCATATGGAGAAAAACAACACACAGATGTTTGAGATGCATTGAAGTAAAATGAATATTTTGTTGCTAAAATTAAGCTTTGTGATTAGAAGTAGACCGAAGAGGCTTTTTGTATTTCATTATCTTTAGAAGTAAACCGGAAGAAGGCTTTTTGTATTTCATTATCTGGTGCAACAAGAAAATATTTACATGTAATGTAATCGGACTCAATTACGCCTAATGCAGCAGAAATAGTTAGATATATGACACCAAGAAATAAAGGCAGAAACATTAAAAAAAATAAAACAAGCAAACAAAACATACACACAATAAAATATAGATCAATATATTTATATATTTATTTCTTGTTTAACCTGGGGTTCCCAGGTAAACAACTAGCATCATAAAAAGCCTTAACTTTGCAGGCAAGTATGCTTGACTTAAATCTGAAATTCTTTTTGAGGGCACTCCTTGCACAGTACACACGCAACGTCATGCATATAGACGAATCCAAATACACGCATTCCTACACCTGACTAGCAGCCTTTAGTTGGGTCCCCGTCGGCTGCAATGCATCCAAAATGTGAAATGATTCGGCCTTGGCGGAAATTTTAAACTGCATTCCATCACCCGTTTTACACCTTCCGCGAAAACACAGGTAGACAAAGGAATGATTTAAGTTTACAACACAATACAGTTCCAACAGTTGTGCAAATAAAAGCCGCCTTAGATAAGGTCGAGGAGGGTTAATAGAATAATACAATAGAGATAATTCCGCAGGTAATCCCGTCGCATCTATTCATAGATGTACAAATGGATGAACAAAAGGACTATGTATGAATAGATGCGACAGGATTACCTCTATTGTATATATTATTCTATTAACCTCCTCGCCTTTCATCTTCTCCAGGTGTTAGGCGGCTTTTATTTGCACAATCGGGCGCTCAAAACCCCAGGTTGGTGCTAGCGGGAAACCAAAGATGGCCGACCAAATCCTGACCATGACTTGACTCGTTGGATTCGTCTATACCATGTAACCTTGTTCAAGATAATACATGCTCAATGGTTAGTAGTACACAGATTTAGGAAAAGGAATTAAGCTTCCAATATAGCGGCTTAATTATTTCAGTGATAGTGTTTGAAAACTACTGGGCAAGTTGCTGATGATAATACAATTTTCAAAATTGCCTACTTTGCCTGCAAAGACCTCCAGTGCTGGTGACTTTGTTAAAAATGCAGTGAAAACATGGAAAAAGTCTGTTGACTGTAAGTCACAACCTTCTTTCATGTTTTCAATGATAAATAACTTTGCTAACTTTGCTATCTACTGATGATAGAGTGACCATTCTGTGCAACTTTGCTATCTACTGATGATAGAGTGACCATTCTGTTCAACTTTGCTATCTACTGAAGATAGCAAAGTGACCATTTTGTGTAGCTTTGCAATGCACATTAGTAGTTTATTTTTAAAATGCATTTTTCATGCAATTGCGACCTACTGCAGACCTGCGAACAGAGAACCTTGCTCGTTTGGCGGTAGGTCAACAGGTTAAATGTGAGAAACAAACCAACACCAATGCACCCCATACGTACATACACACAGGAACAAAATGCTTGTACATACGAATGTGTTAAAGTGAATTTATACAATGCAGATATGGGAGGTGCTCAGATGTCAATAGGTAAACTGCTGGTATTAATTGAAATGGAATCGTGTCCACAGTTTGCCTTGTAGGCGTGTCCAGACGGTCATACAATTCTTATGTATTGGCATACTCAAGAATTGCTATTTCTAAGGGAATTCCCTGACTGTGTTTCCACATGATTCCTTGAAGACTGAAATCTTCAAGTTTGTCGATGCCTGATGATGTCAGCATTGGAATTTTAACGGCGGGTATAACCACAAGCTTAGCGCGACAAATTGAATCACAATTAAACCAAGGTCATAGGTAAAGCTCAGCACTTGACAATCGCAAAATGTCTTGTCCACACAGCAGTAGCACTCGATGACCACTCGTGGATCACTCTGGGAAATCGTGGACTCCCCTAAATTTCTTAGGGATCAATTTAGGGTCAAACTTATAGATGGGAATGTCCACACAGAGGGCCATTTTCTTAAGCAACATGATTCTCAAGTAAACAGAAATCTGCTGTGTGAACTGTCTTGAAGAAGGCAGGGATTATAGAGCTTACGGAAGAAATCGGCCTAATCCCTCATGAAGCCCTAACAACAGGCTAGTTTTGTGTATGCTTACGTGAAGGGCAGACCACTAGTGCAGATTCAAGGAGCTGTAGGTGGTTTCCAATTTGAAACTGATAGTGAAATTACCATTCTATTGTCCACTGGAGCATGTGGAGAGACAATGATTATGTGCCATTGTGTTATCTTCTGAAAAGAACCAACTATAACCAATTTACTATAGTGCATTTGAATATTGGTCGCCCATAGCAATGTGACGTTCTTCTCAATTTAGAAACATATTCCCTGAAGGTCCTCTATTTAAATGGACACTTTGTGCTACAAGTTTATTTATTTACCACAAAAACAACAATGGGCGGATAAAATTTACTTTCGCATATAGGTCAATGTTATGCAGCATAGAATCGCAAATTTAAAAATGTTGCAACAGTCCAAAATTGGCATAAAAAATAAATTGCAAAAAAAATTCTTTCTCAATTCTACAATATGTGTTCTGCTTCTGTCAACTGGACCAAGCAAAATTGGGCTATTCCAGTTGAAATACACACACCCCCTATGGAAGACATGACCTTAATCTCCCTCACAGAGGTTGCAGGTTTCAAATGGAGTCACCCATTCAGGTAACCCCATTTGCAATTCACACTCCCTGTGTGGGAGATTAAGGTCATTTCTTCCAAAGGGGGTTTGTGGATTTCAATTGGAACTAGAGCGTTCTCGGCTTTCATGCGGTTCTCGGCATTCATGGTTCTCGGTAGTGTGGGTTGGTCCGTATGTGACGCTTCTGTTCAGAACCTTGTTTGCCCCTTCACCCAAAAAAAAAAAAAAATCATCCGCCACCACTGGTTATAACAAGGGCCTTGTAAATGCAACTGGTGAGACAGAGCCTCGAATGACGCTTTGTGTTTTCAGTCTGATTTCAGTTCCCTAACAGGTACAAAGTTTACGCATTATCATTAGGCCTACCAAGTATTGTATGTCCTATAATCTCTTATGTATGACATGGATCTTTACCATGATTGTGCAAGCCAAAAAAATATCATTTCAATCCCCCAAACATGCGTTAAAAAAAGACCATGTTTTACACATGCAACCTCAAGTTTAGACATATAATTTAATTTTCCCTAAACCCTCATGCACGGAAAAAATCATGCCGCCACCATTGGTTATGACAAGGGCCTTTTAGGGTGCACACCAGTAAATAACCCTCACTGACTTTCTGTACAGACAGGGGCCGGAAAACAACTCAGTTCTTCAAAACTTCACCTTTCTGCAAGCAGACGGTCAGATGACGACATCCATTGTAAAAATTAATATATGGATTTCAGGATTTTTTTTCCAGAAATATTGTAAAAAGTTCAACCTATAACCCATACAGCTAACGCCACCTCACAAACAGCTTGGTGTTTCTGAAATGTAACACATTTTGAAAGTCGTCATAAAAAGTCGGATCCTGCTAAATTTACACAGACAATCTAATTTACAGGCCTAAATGATGATTAAATATGAATCAGGGCCTAATAGTTGCCTTTTAAGCCTTTTCTAATGTATTACATTAAGTCATATTGCACATTTCCTCGTTTCAAATACTGTTTTTTTCCCTTCCAGGGTGTAGCTAGACTTCTCCGTACTCCACTTGCCAATTGTGCTTCTGGCTATTGCATTTAAGCTTAAAACTCTGATTATTATTTGTCCACAATTGATAGATTTTCACATCTAATCTTTTCAGTCACCGTCGCCTCTGTTTGTTAGCTTCCCAAGTGGACTACTGACTTTGGATTATGGATAACTTTTTAACACGGGATTCTATGGAGAGTTAGGCCAATTTCTGGCCTAACTAAAATTGGTCATGATGTAATGCATCTTTAAATGAATCTGGCTTGTGATTGGTCCCCCCGATATCGTTATTGATTGAACAAATTCATCAGGACCGGTAGAGTAAACTAGTAAACCAGAGTTCGTAGTATCTGATCCAAGAAAATGCACTTACTGTGTACGTTTCAACAACCACTGTTGTCTTTGTCAACACTTGATGAGGAGTGACTGCAATCTACTGACAACCAACGCTAGAGGATATGTAAAATCAGGCGGTTTTTGGCGATTTTAGCCATTAAGCCCCCCCACCGCATAAATCTGAAAGCCCTCTGAGCCCCCCTCCTGGAGACGCTATTGCAAAATCAATGGAGAGAAACTATACTACCTTGTTTCTTAATAAAATGTAACGGGTTACATCAGGCAACTATGAGAGCCAAAAAGGCCTCAAATTGAGCAAAGAAAGACATTAATTTTCACGTGCATTTCAACCAAGACGCTTCATTAGTGGTGTTAAGCCCTTAATGTCATATTATCATGACCGTTTTATTTTGTTTTATGTTAAGGGCTGGGGTATGAACGTTTGGACAGTATTTATTGTGGGACATTAGAGCACATCAGACATATCGAATTGTATTCTGAATACTAAGAATGTCCTGATATCAAATAATTTTGATTTTTTGAAATTCGCAATGTAATACACATTTTATGACAAATCATTAAAAATTGATATTTTTGATATATAACAGTCCTCGAAGTAAATTTTATAAATTTAATGATACATTCTTTAAGTATATGTAGCTGGGAGGAAAGGCCGACGATCAATTGAACATTTTGAGCTTTTCGTATTGAAGATATGGATTTCCCCAAAAAAAATAGGTCTTTTGGGAAATAAAATCCATATCGTCAATATGAAAGGTCAAAATTTTCAATTGATCGTCGGCTTTTCCTCCCAGCTACATACACTTTAAGAATATGTCATTAGATTTATAAAATTTACTTCGAGGACTGTTATATATCAAAAATTTGAAAAATATCAAATTTTAATAATTTGTCATAAAATTTGCATTATATCGTGAATTTCAAAAAATGAAAATTATTTGATATGAGAAAGGCATTCTTCGTATTCAGAATGCAATTCGATATGTCTGATGTGCTCTCATTTCCCACAAAAAATACTGTCGAAACGCTCAAAACGCTCATTCCAGATCCCTTAAGTATATGTCATATTACATGTTTCACATTTGTACGATTTTAAATAATTCTTTATCATGTTTATAGGACATGCTCTGTTATATTTTTATATCCTCTTTTCATTCTTGGAAAAGATAGATCATGCTTTTTATTTCACCCATTGGGTATTTCTTTATTAATTTGTGTTTATATGGCGATTTCAAGTGGGATAATAACTCCTGGATGACGTAAGCATAATGTTGATAGATTTAAATATCATTATAAATAGGCACTTAATAATAATGATATTGAAATAAATTGATAAATAGATAAATTAATAGATAAATAAATAAAAGATATATAAGCCTAGATAAATAATAAATAAATGATAAACTAGGAGTAAATTGCAAACATTAAATATCTTAGAGCAAATGAGCATTTAATAAGTTTTTGCGACAAAGATTTTGCCCCTTCTTGTACGGTTTATCATTATTTTATCTTTTACTAATTTTTTTGGGACATGCTCGCTTATTTATTTTTATGTGTTCCTCTTATCATTTGTGAAGTATTTCTTTATTTTTGTTTTAGTACAAGTGATCACTGAGTATGTTTAACTGTGGAAATATCGGTAGATAAGGTGTTTTTTATTTCACCCTTGAGTATTATTTATAAGTGTATCAACATACATTTCACATGTCATGATTTTTCATTGTTTTATTTTAAAGCAATTCTTTATTGGGGTGCATGCTCTCATATATTAGGTGGTTTTTTTTCATGTTCCTCTTGTCATTCTTGATAGATGGCTGTTTATTTATGTCGCGTGTTAAGTATTTTTTTAATTTTTGGTCGAAGTGTATAATTATCATCACATGCTGTACGCTGTTTATTTATTTCACCTCATTTTCTTTACTTTTGTTTTTAGATCTTTAGTTCTTTATTTTTGTTTCTGTGAATATCATCCGAAAAGTAGGCCTTCTGCACATTATGATTTTTCCTTGCTTTATTTAACTCTTTACTGGGGTGCATGCTCTCTGCTGGTTTTTTCATGTTCCTCTTATCATTATTGACAAGATAGCACCTGCTGTACGCTGTTTATTTATTTCGCCTAAATTATTTCTTTACTTTTGTTTTTAGATTTTGAAGTTGATATCATGATATCACACGCTATGTTTTATACCAACCGCATTGTCTGGTTAAAGACAGTTCTTGTTTTAAATCCTGAATACAATGTCAACATTCAGTTCGTTCACCTCACAATGCGGTGCGATGTTATATAACTGTATATATTGCAGGGTTGCCAAACATTGCATGACTTCTCAACATTGGCTTACGCGACTTCTGGTAGTTTTTTATCTCATAGAAACCAACGGTTGATAAAAAAAATATTGGGCGACTTTTCAATGATTTGACCCATGGTTTGCCCTCATTTGTTTGGCAACCGTGGTCTGTGTTAAGTGAATATATTTCGTAAGAAAATAATTATCATAGACCATGTAGACAGAACGGACAATAGTCATAGGCGCTCTCCTCCATTTTGAGAAATATACTTTTACACACACACTACATTTATAATTAAAATGATCAGCCTTAAAGTGTTACCTTTTAGTGGGTTAAGCCAAACCTAAGTGGATGAAATATAAATCAACACTTCTGGCACTGATTGGTTTCCGTAGTTGTTATATGGAATACGAGCTGTCTGTAGCTACAAAATTGTCTGCAAATCGGCTTTTGCCGGCCTCTCTTTTCGGCGTTTTTCTCATTAAATTAGGGTCCCGTTCGAATAAAAAATAAACTGGTGTCTAGATGTAATCACAGTTAACACACCAGGAAAATTATAGAATATACAACAACCTAGTTACACCTGTAGACTGCGAACAAACATGCACCTGGCCAGACCTGGCCGTAAAACAAAGTGTTCTCCCTACGGATACCCTTAAGGGTCACACAATAACCTAATCATCTAAAATGTGAAAAGCCAGTAAAGACAATACTGCATTTTGTAACAGGTAAAATTGGCAAAAACATCAAATCATAAAGGCCGTTTGAAAACCAAAAACGTCATGTTTAGTTTTCAAATGTGAGTTTAGCAGAAAATCTGTTTGACAGATTTAGATTATCAAAGTTTTACCTGAAGCGGTTTTCGAATGATGAAATAAACAAGATACCATGAAGATTCAGTATGTTTGTAAGATTTTATGTGGTTTTAGTGGGAAAAGAAAACACCCGTCAGTGATGGTATTGCTGAAGCTAAAATTAGCAAGAAGTGAGCGAGTAAGATTGATCAATTTATGAGATGACAGAAAGAGTGGCTTGTAGGGTGTGAACGATTACTGTCAAAATGGATTACCGCATAAAAGGAATAAGAAATAGGGCACAGGTTTCTTGCATTTTGTTTTCCCCCTATGTTGTAGATAAATAAAGGTAAACAATGGGACCAACAGGGAGAGTGTAAAAAATCATAAATTTCTAAAGGCATTAGTAAGAAGTTGGAAGAAAATGGTGCTATCGCTTATGTCAAATGGATTGCCACACAAAATGAATAAGAAATAGGGGACGGGGTTCTTGGATTTTGGTTGTTGATAAATAGGGTAAAAAAGGGGACCGACAGATACGCTGTCGAAAATCTCAAATTTCACTGAAAGTCTCACAACAGGTGTCAATTTGATGTATCTCTTCAAGAAATCTCTTTAATATTTCAGATCATGGGGAAAAAAAAAAATCCTCTTTCTGCAGAAGTCCGGAAAGTCTATATTATCTTTTGTTGTATTTCTTACTTTAATGCGAGGTTTTATTCACTTGCAAATAAAAAACAACACATTATACAAATATGCACCTGGCTCAAAATATGCTAAGGTGTCATATTATAGCCATATATTTTGACATCTTTTTTTAAAAATAATAATTATAGAAATGGAATATTTGCTAGTTTAGTGGCAAGTTTAGGTAGTAAAGACATAGCATACACAATTTAAGTAAAATCCTTTCACTCTAAATAATTAAAAAAATAAAAAATAGCTGTAAAAATGCCTATTTTTACACTTTTATTTGTAACATGCCAAGAGACGCCTTTTTTTTTACTGTTTTTAATTTTTTTTATGGATCCTTATAGAAATTCATGTGACCTATTTCCCAAAATGGTGCAGTAAACCAATCAAAAAACAGAAAGAGGCATTATGAATTATAAGTTAACAGATCAAAAAAGGATTTAAAAGTTTGCCTTATGTATATGTTACTATTGTCTGTCAAACTTTTGATTGATTTTGAAGTCCCTCAGTTTTTTTTATAAACAAAGACTTGAAGCATAAACTAAAGGGTAAATCTATTGTAAATAACTTCATTTCTCCATATTATAATCAATTTGTAAGTGGCTGCCATCTTTTTTGAACATATAACAATTTTAAAATTTTTCTTGAAATGTCTGTCAAATAGTAACATACGCAAGACGGTGCTGTAATTCCTGCTAAACTAGGGTGATACAGCTAATTATGCTACATGACATAGCATTTAGCTCCACCTAGCTTTGTGGCACTATCACTTTGTGAGGAGAAGCTTTTTGATGACACAATCCATTGTTAAGTGTTGTCTGTCAAACATTTGTACGCATAAGTAACATACGCATAAGATTTGTATGTGTCTGTCAAAAGTAACATACATAATCGTTTAAAAAATTAAAAATCACTTGATGTTCACATTATGATGATAGTTTAGAGTTTATAAAAGTGTTTTAAAACATGTGATTTATAAACTGCATGTGATCTTTATTCAATTTCCCATCTTGAACTACTGTTTTTGCCAAATAATTATTCTGTATGTTACATTTGACAGACATCTTGCGTATGTTATGGCTTGACAGACACACATATTTTATTTATAACAATTTATCCTCCTTATTGTAATATTTGGACACATTTTTTCCCACAATTAGTTGCTGTAGGTCCTACACCTAAATAACCACAAAATACCTTATGTAATACTTTATAAATTTTTATTTGATTGCAGAAAATCATCAAAATTGTGTCTGTCAAATATAACGTACGCAAGGGCTAGAAAATTAAATTTGTGAAGTAAATGGTCTATAACTTATCTTTCTTTTAGTGTATTATGAGCGATATATGTGCATACTATAATTTAAACCTGGTTGGAGACCAAAAGAAAAGAGCTGGAAAAATAATTGTGTGTTACACTTTTATGACACCTTAGCTTATTTTGAGCCACCTTTATATTCATTTCAAGATCCAAAAACTGACCCACCCAAGGATGAGAGCCATGCAGGATTTGAACACGGGACCTTGTTTCAAAGAATGGGAGGTTTTGCACTGCTTGATGTCTATAATTTTCTTTGGAATCTTTACGTAATTGAGATTGTTTATCAAAATTGTAGATTTTTTTGTTGTTGCACAATTATAACAAAACACAATTTACTCAGGTTTTATTGTACATGTTTGGGCTATTCCAGAAAATAATGCAATGCACACCCCCTATAGAGGAGTAACTTTTCAATAAAAGAAATGACTGGAATTCCAAGTTTACTTTCTGAAAATGACTAGAATTCCAGTCGCTAGTTTTACTTGAAGAAGCTTGGAAATGCAATTAAAAATGAATGAAAAATCATGGAAATGTCCAAAATGAGCTCTCATAATTGAGGATGTTTGATTGTGAACTATTTTTCTGCTGGAATTTTTTGCCTTTTTAAAAGTCTGGATTTCCAACAATCACAACTGGATAAAAAGTCTGGAAATTCAAACTCCTTTATGGAGCTACCAGTCAGTCCATCCTCTTTTAATTCATGGTGATTTTCTGCACTATAATGCACTCCATGTGGCATTGACATCTAATATCTCACATCTTTGTTCCATTTGATAATGTCGTTAGCAAATGCTATTTTAACTTCACTGTTTCCAAGCTAAATGACCGTCTGTGGTGATGCATTTTAAGAAAATTTACGTAAATCATCAACTTGAGAGTGTTTACTCACACAGGGACTACCATATGCATGCATCTCATCATAATAGGTGGGTGGGTGATGGTTTTGTGAGTGTATGTGATGGTGTAGTGGGTGTGTGATGTTTTTATTGGTAGGGACAAGATGATAAACTGTCAATCATCCTTCAAGTGTCCATGAATAGATTCATCAGGTTTGTACTTCAAATCAATTGGTAATATTTGTGTGACAAAACCAATAAGTTTTTACTTACTTTGTATTTCGTCCATCTCGTCGGAGGACTTCAACAGATGTGAGCATCTGATCCACTTTCATGGGAAACTGACTTCCGGTTGTGTGTAGTCTTACGTCCAGTCTTCAAATGTGGGTCATATATGTGACTTAGGAAATAAGTGCTTTCGTCTCTATTCATGGCCTTTGTTCCCCTCATTCTGATCTCCATCGCTTCTTTAGACTTTCTGACATGCTCCTTGCCAAGTATCTTGAAGTCCTCCCAATTGATGATATGATTTGATTCTTCAAGTATGTTTGATGTTGAACAAAAATACATTTTCATATTATTTGATATAACTTACCCAATGCAATGAATAAGTCTGTAAAATCATATTTAGGCAATTAAAAAGTTTATAAATATTTGTCCCCAGTGACAAGAAACTCTATGTAAGCAAGGTTTTCAAATGCGGAAGCCTTTCTCATCATAATTTTATATATATGCTAGCTTACAGCAGGGCTCGCAGGTTTTTGCCACAGGTGGAAAAAACCATGGTTTTAACCGCATGGTTTTAACCGCTTAGCAAAAACAGTTTTTGCCGCAAAATGGCAAAAACTAAAAAGTGATTTAAAGTTCGATTTTGATCTCAAAACGAATTATTACATTCAAAAATTAATTTCCATTTACTGAAATGTGGTATATCACATTCAAAATATTTTCATTTTAAGGACTTGATGAGACAAAAAATAAGTTGAATGATTCATTAAAAGATATATGTTTACTGTTTATTAGCTTTCTGTGCACTTGTTAACATTTGAGTGACTATAAATGAGTTTTTGCCAGTTTTTGCCATTTTTGCCGGTTTAAACAGGCAAAAACTGGCAAAAACAGGTTTTTGCCAGTTATTGCCACTTTGTCGGCAAAAACAGGTTTTTGCCGGCAAAAACCGAACCCTGGCTTACAGCAAATGGCGCTATAATACACCAGTGGACGAAACCAGTACAGAAGGATTGATTGAGCTATTTGGGCTCTTTATTTGAAATCTCCCATGTACCCCTGTGGAAGATTTAAGAAGTCGTCCACAGAGGGAGTATCTGTTGCATATGGAATTGGCCTCCTGTATATGGCTCAAATGGAAGTTACCCAATTATCTATTCTATTTGAAACCCATACTTCCTCAGTGGAAGTCTAGCTCAATCTTTCACAGGGGGAGTGTAGATTTCAAATAGAATGGCCCATTTCATGAAAAAATATGATTTATTATCATCAAAGCTCATTTATCAATTCTTTTAACAGCTTATTAGCAAACAGATTTGTTCTGAATATCCTTAAAACATGCTATGATACCGGCTGTCAACTATCACGCATGGAGTGGGAGAATCACACGTTCAAGCACTGCCTCGCACTCTCACACCAAGCTGGTAACATCTCACACCCGAGCTGCTAAAATAGTAAAATCTTTTGTATTGTCAAAATATTACGTAAAAATAACCAATAATAGTGTAAAAATGGTGCTCCAAATGGCTTATTTGGACTTCCATTTTGGAAAATTTTCCACAGCTCAGGGACACATCCCCCATCAGACACCCCCTTGCTTTATGCAAGCACAACTTTTAATTAACCATTAACTTGGTAATTTTTGACAATATCTCACACTAAGCAATTCTTAAAAGTTGTCAGCCCTGCAATATGCCACAAATCCCATGGAGTATGAACATTTTGAAAGTTGAAACATTCATTCTGCTTTTTCTTGGCACCAATTTCAGATACAGCTCAATTAGTGGAATTGTGTGTTATTACGTGGGCGCAGCGTGCAATATAGATGTCATCGACATCTGCATGTAGCAAAGAATAAACATTTCAATACAAAGTTGTTGACTTCATGTAAAAGGCTTGACATAAATGAAAATGTTAACACATTAATCTTCTTGGAAGGTGTTGATTTGATGTGTGTTGTGTCAATATTGGTGAGTCGTGATCAACCGCAATGAGTTGTTTGTTGCGAAAAATGATTTCCGTTTTGTCCATTTATCATTAAAGGGATATGCAGTCATATGTCAACAAAAATCTGAGACCAACTTTTCAGTATTTTGATAGAATATATAAGTTGCTATTAAAAACACCCCGACTGTGCTACTGAATTTGATTCAAAATTGTTTTTGTCGTAATATTTTTTTGGTAAAAAATTGAATGGGGCGGTAGTCGATGGTAATTGGACCATGTGGATATACGTCACTGTTAACGGAGTAAAAGCTGTTGGAAGTTGCTCCTCATAGGTAAATTTACTATCGATAGTAAGTTACTGTCTAAACATGGCTTCTGGTTTATTTTCTTAATGTCTAGATATGTCATTATGGGTAATGGGCCATTCTAATTGAAATCCATATACCCCTGTGGAAGATATGACCTTAATCTTTTACATAGGGAGTGTGATTTCAAATTGGGGTACCGGAATGGGTGACTCCATTTGAAATCTACACCCCCGTATGTGGAAGATTAAGGTCATGTCTTCCATAGGGGGTGTATGGATGTTAACTGGAATAGCCCAATGGAGTCTTGTTTATTAGTGTTGGAATGGAGTCGGGTTGATTAAACAAAACATTTCTTCATACTACCCGATAAATTACACATGAATTAAGTTTTGTGATGACACAAAAATATCCCGGCATGACATAGTTATTTCTTGGCCTTATTTATACACGTTTTGAATTGATGCCTGATGCGGGTTGTGTAAACACAACAATTCTTCATAACCTGGAGATGAAGAGGCAGGGATTAAAGGGATTGACGCTGACTACAAACCAATTTTCATGTCATGAATATGTGCTCAATCTTCTCATTGATTTATTTTTGCCTTCTGTGATGACGATAATGTCAGGCGAGGGCCATGGGATATGTGAACGGAAGATGAGGCACTAGTTGTGCGTGACCAGATTCGGACATTCAAAAGTCAATTTATTTCAACAAAAACAAAAAAAATCCATTCCAGGATTTTCTTTTTGGTTGTTCACACTGTTGTTATCATTGAATGCCTATCCGGCAGAACAATTGAATACCTGAGTGGAAGAAGGGCCCAACTCCATCAAAACTGTTTTTGAGAGATATTAAGAAAAAAGTTTTATAGACAGAATGTTTGTATCTTTAGGGGACCTTTAATAGATGAACATACAGTATTACATACATTCGAAATTATATATGATGTTTCCATGGCAACGGTACAGGTCTTAATACAAGCTGGAATTGGGCACTTCTTCCACTAATATACGGCAAGTGCCAGTTCCGTAAGCAGATGTGTTATAAATAGCTACAGAAATTTGGTAATTATCCATTAATTGCACAAATAGAAGCATGTAATAAAAGAAAGTTTATTGTATGTGAAAAGCAGATTTCATGGATTAACAAAATTCCTCTTTAACCCACTATTTGTGGAAGAAGGGCCCAATTCCATGGAGTTGGGCCTTTCTTCCATGAAAACCATGATTAAGTGTACGTGGAAGACTATTTAGAGAGTGGGTTTAGGCTCATCTTTCACACACAAGGAAGAACAGTCTGTTGGCAATAAAATGCTGGGTCTAACTCATTTTTGCAAAAAATTGGAGTTGGGCCCTTCTTCCACTCAGGTATTCAGTTGGTCTAGCATAGGTATAAAGTCTGGACTGAAGTGCAGTAGCTTGGAAGTTTGAATCTTGGCAGAAACTTAACTTCTTTATACTTCTTTTTTGAGTAAGAAAATTAAGTGCGATAAATCACTTATTATTAACAATGTGAAATCTACAATTAACGAAAACAAAAAATAGTTGGGACACTTACACAAAACAATTCAATGAAAGTAGCATGCGTGTAGTATTTATAGCTTTAATTCACAAAAATAATCGCTGATGATGTAATATTCTTTTGACTTATCCTTTATGTATTACTTTTTCTTAATATACTTAGTTTTGCAATATGAATGTGGCGATTAATCCCTGAAATTTTGGTGGCTTTTATGGTTTTATTTGGTGAGCCAAAATCTGAAATAACATGTTTTTTTTATTTGGTCTTGGACAATCTGCGAAAAAATAATAGTTAGCACACTTGTGCAAAACAATTCCAATGTGTACCATACGAATAGTATGTGAGTGTAACAAGTCTGTCCTGTTTAGAAGTACAGGCTCTGCCCTTTATCCCACCCTTTTCTAATCTTCTCATGGATTTGTCCAACATTGAATTAGGGGAGCAGGGGCAGAGATCCACCAAAAGACAGTCAAAGTGTGCAAACAGTTTTTTTCCTTAATTGTATCTTCATTTACTTACGGATGTTGACTAGGATGAAAAATGATATTGCCACCTGGAACCTACAATGCTGGCCATAAGTGTTGGGACGGTTTGATAGGGTAATGTAAATAAGCCCCCCACTCCCCCGATCAATGTTGAATCCTACTTTTTTGGTCACACACGCCTAGTGGCACCCAACAGTGATTGGTGGGGAAGGGGGAGGATTGGGGTGTTAGGAAAGGGTTTAGGCTTGTCACCAAAGACACCTCCATTTTATCACGTTAACAATAACGGAAATAAGGCCATAATATAGTGTACGTTTTCCGTAAGTGTCCCAACACATTTTGGCCATGGTTGTAGATACATAAATTGAGGTCATCCTGTTTACAAATCATAGATGCCAATCCCTGTAAGATTTATTTATTATAACCACTTAAGAAAGTATTGCACTATTCCAGTTAAAATCCCTACACACCCTAAGGAAGACTTGACCTTAATCTTCCACACAATGAGTGTGAATTTAAAATGGGGTTACCTCCATTTGAAATCTACACTCCCTGTGTGGGAGATTAAGGTCATGTCTTCCATAAGGGGGTGTGTGGATTTCAACTTGAATAGCCCCTTCTGAAAACTGACCAGGTCTGATGAGATTAAGTACTACTCTAAGATATCACCAAATATCGGAACGATGTCGGGTTAGATAAACAACTCATTTATTTATCACATTGTGGGAATTAAAAGAGCCAAACCAATTTCAAAATTTATGGCTGCTTAACCCAAGATGGATGGGGTACTATTTTAATTGTAACATGATAGTTATTCAGCCTGTGTGTATTCTGTTGAGATATCAAGAGTGATATCATGTCATTGTCTTTCTGGTCTATACTCCTCACCAATAAATTTTCACACCTACTTAATTTCTTTAGTTATTGTGAGTAAGACCCAATTTTTCTTTTCTTTAACCCTAACACTGGACACTGCTTTTTGCAATCAGAAGTTAGAGAAAAACGAGAAAGGAAAGAAGATGAACAATGAAATCACTTGGTAATCCTGGGATTCGAACCTTAGACCCCTCGCGTCCCAAGCACACAATCACCCACCGGTAGTTACAGGGGTTGCACTGGCCTGACCAGCAGTGATTATCCTTGTGGTATTTTGTGGTCTCTAGCCATGTTAGGTTTAACATAGGCCTCAATCTAGGAAAATGCACGTTATAGTTAATACAGAAATAATGCTTTCCATAGTCCCTAGGAAGTAATCTTCCTTATTGAGGGTAAAACAGCATCAGTGGTGAGCACTTCTTTCTAAGTAGGCCAGGCTAAGCCATCTTACAAAAGTAAATAATAATATACAACATCATAAATATTTAAAAGTTACATTATACAAAGTAAACAAGATAAGCAAATTGAAATACAACAAATGTTGCCATGTTGTTTTTGGTTATATTGCCCTGGCTGTAAGCACAATTATTTTATCCTAATAGAAATTCGAGTCTCTATATACCAAAAAGTGCTTTCGGCAGTTGAAACTTGATGACTAAATTAGCATACTTTTATGACATATAGGGGGCCTGTAAAGTAGGCTCTTTAATATCTGTAATTGCTGTAAGCTGTTAGGTTAGTTTTGTTTTTTGTACAGGGATAATTGGAAATGGTGAAATATATATAGTTCTATTATGGGAGATTACTTGACTCCAAACACTGACCCACTTTAGTTGCATTGCTCAGTGATGCTTGTAGTAGACACTAAGGCCGGGTTCTTACCTGTTATTGGACGTTGCCAATTAAAGCTTGTAAGATAGGCATGTGCCCAAACACACACTGCCTATAACAAACACAAATGTTTGAATGTCAGGTTCCGGTTATGTAAAGGGTATCAAACGTTTTAATAACTTGATGCAAAACATTCTAACATAATGTTATTAAGTGCTAACAAAATGTAAATATGTGATATGATCAAGAGGAATGAGTCGGATGTCGCTAATATTGTTTTGAGATATTGGCAAAAACAGTTTTCAAATTCTTTTGTTTTATATTGTTTTCAGCCATTGATAAATTGATCATAACTCGGTAACCAGAAGTCCGATTTTGATGCTATTTGCATCAAAATCTAGCAGTCATAAACTGCCAGAAAATGATGTAAAAAACTTCTAATTGAAAATTGCCGACATGTGACTCATTCCCTTTGATCATGTCACATTATGTGTTTGCCAAGAAATATTTTGCAATAACATTTTGTCTACATTTTTAAAATTTCATTGTTAACATACTGGTTTTTTTTCATATAAAATATTTTAAAAATGTTTTTGATGACCTTTATATAACCTGACATGTTAACAAAACATTTTTGACCACCAAAAGATGTTTATATTAATAATAACATTTCAAAAACATATTTATGTTTGCTAGGTGTGCATATAGAACTTTGTTTTGAGATAACCCTGCAAAGGGTGCATGTATATCAATTGGTTCATTCATTTAATCTTACAGTACCCTTTATATTTTTTGTAATTTTGGATTGAAGCAAACAATGTGAATAACATGTCCTTTATCTCTTTTTGTTCTTTTTCATGTGCTGTCTTTGCAACTCACTATGCAGGTAAGTGACCTATTGTTCTTCAAATACAAATATTTCTGTACGCCTATAAGAAATAAAGTGACAAAACACCCAACCCTGATTTTGCATTTCGGGAGATTATTTTACTAATTTTGCTAAAATCATGTAAAATTTGCTGGTTTTTTGGTCAACATTTATTGATTTTGTTTGACAATTTTTGACAAAAATTCAGAACATTCTCAAAATATTTTTTGCAAAAGTCATTGAATTTTAGCCAGATTTTTCAAGATTTCAGTGATATTTTATGGTCATTTTAGGTCCAGAAAAAAGAAATTAAAAACCTACCAACTGACCCTACTTGAAAGTACATCTGCCCGTAATACAGGACTTTTTTGTCGCCTTATGCAAAATTAGACATTTCAGATTTTGGTGTTTTTTCCTATGTTTCTCCAATTGTAATTTTATTACATTACAAAAATGATACAATAATATTATTTAAAAACTGTCAGGAATGTTTCCTATCAATTTAAACTTAAATAATTAGGTAAAATAAAAAAAAAAAAAACAAGGTACTATCTTTAACTGTTTAATCACAGGGCTCTATGGGGGAATGAATTTGTAAAAATTGCTCTTTTTCCTATAAGTACAATAAATTTGACCAATGACAATAAGTTGGCACATGTGTAAATGTTACAAATATATCCAAGAAAACCAGGTTTGACAAAAATTATTGAAATTTATTTCAAATGCGATAAGAAAATGGCAAGCTGAACTCACAATGCACTAGTTTTAATGTAGCATTTGATTGCACCCAGAATGACCTATAACCTAGATTAAGTCATATTTGTTTTAATTTTCCTCGCTTATCGCGGCATCGTGTGTAAACCACGCACTGAAATGTTATTACACGAGACTTTCAAAAATACAATCATTGTTAGTAACAAGCTTGATATCTAGCTTAGAAATCAGCTGGTGCACAGCAAACAGAGATAGCATCAGAACTGTTTAAGGTTGAAATCACTGAGTAGCTGATGTTGGTATATTGGTAAATTGAGTTAGCCATATGTCCTGGTTCGTTATCGCCGTTATGGTAAAGTTGTTCAGGAAGGACACAGCGAGTGGTGCTCACTGATATATGCAACTCTTCATGACATATGGGTTGGAAAGTTGTCAATTTCACTTTTTGGGAAATGTTGGAAATGTTGATGGTATATATGCTGAAAATAAGCTTTGAAGTATGTTTAAAAAAAGATAAAATAATGATACTGCTGAGACAAAAGGGTGTAATTGATAGATCGTATTTGGGATATCCTTTGTTTTTCCATTGTCTGATGACAGGTTTAGTGGACCATGTAATAAAATGTTCAAACCGGATTTTGCTGACTTTAAAGCTCATTTGCAGTGAATGGAATGGTCGTCTGTATGGGTTACATTGGTTGGGGCAAGTGTGTTAGGGAGTGTTAGAGTTTTCTATCTTCAGAAGATAGCTATTATATGTACCCTCTGTGAATACATCCATATGTTCTGTGTGTTAAGTCAGATTCATGCTTTTCTTCTAGTAGATTTTCAAAAGTCACATTTATGTGTAACATGGGTTAGGATAAAAGTGCATTGTTACGAGTGTTCGATTTTGTTATCTTCAGAAGACATCTATAATTTTGTTGGTCGCAACACATAGTGGCGTACGTGAAGGACAAAGAAGAATGTGAGAAAAACGTGTTTAAAGGATATGTTTACTAATAATCGAGTTGCTACTCCTCTACTGTTATCTCTCAGTGGCCTGATTCCAGTTTAAGCTTCAAACTATTAAACGGTATCTTTTAATAGTTAAAAAGGAATAACTATAGGATATAGCTAGCTCTAAACTTATATGTTACTATGCGAAACGGAAGGTTTGGAAAAATCACTCTACACCACTATGTGTTGTGACTGATGATTTATATGTTTCTGTTACATGTGTGCATGTTCAAAGTAATATGGGAGGTTACATTCTTGTTATCTTCAGCAACAGTGTAAGATGTATGTGTGTATATTCTGTGAGGTTATGATTTTACTATCTTCAGTAGATAGCAACAGTGTAAGATGTATGTATGTATGTTCGATGAGTTAATGATTTTACTATCTTCAGTAGATAGCAAGAGTGTAAAATGTATGTGTGTATGTTATGTGAGTTAATGATTTTGTTATCTTCAGTATATAGCAACAGTGTAAAATGTATGTGTGTATGTTCTGTGAGGTTATGATTTTACTATCTTCAGTAGATAGCAACAGTGTAAAATTATGTATATATGTTATGTGAGTTAATGATTTTACTATCTTCAGTAGATAGCAAGAGTGTAAGGTGTATGTGTGTATGTTATGTGAGCTAATACTTTTGCTTTCTTCAGTAGATAGCAATTATTTGTCTTAAAGTTTATATGCTGTGTGTTGTTTCAGAGTTCCTATACTTGTTTACCAAGGACCATACATATGGTTATGAGTTATCACAAAATAACCAAAATTAATAATAATTTGCTACAAAAATAATAAAATGAAATAAAATACCAAAAAAAAAAAACATGTTTTGGTGATATCTTAATGTAAATTTTAGGTACAGGGTGTCCCAAAAGTCTCGATACCTTTTTAAACCTTTGTATCTTTAAGAAGAAATGGTATACAAAAAATTTGAAAACATATTTGGAAAGAAGACACTTGGGCAAATTTTTTGGTACCAAACTTGCCCCCTTTTGTGCCTCCTACTTAAAAATAATGTTAGATGAATGTATAGGCACATAACGCGTAGTACCATACAGCAGTCATTCCTTTTCTGAACATTCACAGATCTTCTTGGGCTTGCTGATACAGCACGTCTTACTTTATCAATATTTCGTGTATCGCCTTGTCTTTCTACGTCCATAGCGCACTGAATCACGTACTGATTCTGTCTTAAAGAATTGGTTGACAATGTTTTTATGCAGCATTTGATGGTGCTCGAGCATGTCCAGTGAGTTGATAATGTTCGTTGAACTTCTTTTGAGTAAGTTTGACCGATTTCGTTTCTGCATAAAAGAATGTGAATTTGCTGTTGAATATTTTAAGTCATGTTGATACAACGCCACTTATCACTTATGCGTGCATACAAAACGTCAGCACTATGCAAAAACAAACCGCTTGAATGGAATGGGGGGGGGTAGCAGAGCAAAACAATGGTTTCAACAGGACGGTGCGACTCCACACACAGCCAAAGTGACTCTCCAATGGCTTGAAAATCGTTTCCATCAGAAGATCATGTTCCTCAAAACTTGGCCACCTCATTCTCCGGATTTAAGTCAACCTGATTTTTTTCTGTGGGGTTATCTCAAAGACCGAGTATATAGCACAAAACCTCGCAGCATACCCCACTTGAAGGAAAATATAAAGAGTGAGATAAGAAAACTTGAAAGAGACACTTGCAGAAGCGTCATTCAGTACTTCACCGTCAGAGTACGCGAGTGTGCGAATTTATATGATGGACATCTTGAACATATTCCGAATAGACTACTTGCAAAACAAAAAAAAGTCCAAACTACGGAAGAACAAACTAAAAATAATGTGAAGTTGTTGGGAATAGTGTTTAAATTTGACAATGTTCCTGGTGATTTGTTCCCATTAACCATTTTTGCATATGCACTATATTCATGCATAATGTCTTCTGACTTAGCATGAAAAGGGGAGTTTCAATGTGACAATTCTGTAATGATAGGGGTATCAACTCAATCAAACATTATAAAATCCTTGAGATAAGGAAAATTACTTTAAAAAGTCACTTTGTTAGGATTGTGAGCAAATGCAGAAGAGGGTGTTAATTTGACAATTCGTTTGCATTTAATTAAGTGTTTTTGTTTCTCCGGTTGAAAGAACGATTTTACAATATGATAAACATTTGCTCGTATCTTCATACTACAACATGTAAATATTAGCAAGTTTGGTACCAAAAAAATTGCCCAAATGTCCTCTTTCTAAATATGTTTTCATATTTTCTGTATACTATTTCTTCTTAAAGATACAATGGTTTAAAAAGGTATCGATACTTTTGGGACACCCTGTATAAACATCTCAATTTACACCTTACATTAGTTTAATTGATTCCATTAAAAATAAATGCTCAAAGTGTTTGAACTTGTTACACCAGTAAATCATTATTTTTTTTTTTTTTTGATAATTTTCTTGTTGAAACTCACAAAAGAGCTGGTGGGAAGTATGTGAAATACATTTTTGCTATCCCCAATGGATAGTCTTATTTGGTATGCATTGGTCTATATTTACATAGAAGAACCCACCACGATACAAAATTTTGTCGGCAGAATGTAGAACGTGGTAACTTCTTTTTAATTTTGTTTCACTTACATTGACATTCTTATCGTGTTTCCGACAAAAACGACCTACCTTCTTTTCTTGCCTACAAATCAATAAACAAACACGGCATCTCTGTCCTAAATTGTAGCGTGGATGTAACAAATTGACCCACATTCACAGTTTGTCGACAGCTTCAAACACGTGTCAAACCTTTCTTGTTGCGTTTAAAGGTTGGGTGTTCCAGTTATTTTCATATGGTGTTTTGTATGTTACAGATAAGCCTTGTTCAGATGGGCCTAGAGTTAAGTTTGTGTTAAGCTAACACTGAGCTACTTCTGAGGTAGCTTAATGTTAGCTCCCATCTGAACAAGTATCGTGTTAACAAACACAAAGTTTAACACAAAAGATTTACCGCTGAGAAATCTCTATGGTAGCACACTAATGTGAAGCGATCGCTGCATATAATATGGAGCGCTTAGAGTTGATGACCGTGAGAAGGGGGCTGTGTGGACAAGTATCAATGTTAAACAATGGCTTTGCACTACCTCTGTGTTAAGGCTCACACAGAGGTAAGCTCCCGTCTGAATAAGCCTATAGGGGTAGTGCTAAAACAATCCGATTCCAAGTTTTTGAGTTAAAATTGGTCCAGTAGTTTGGCTATAAGCAAAAAAGAAATCCAGATGGGCCATATAACAGGAAGGGTGGCATACCACACTGACCACCATTTTGTTTGTTCATACCATCTACAAGACTTTAAAATTTTACTGAAGTTACAAAAAAAAAAATAATGTACCGCATGTCTTGAGTCACTGGAATTCCAGTGTATTAACTGGATTCCTTGCCCCTATAATGTACACAACTTTTGTTACCAGTGTTATTATTTTTTGAGAAACATGCACAAAAATTTCACAAATTTATCAAGGGCTGTAGTACCACCTTAAGTGGGGGATGAGACTCAATAGGATCAGCCACCATAAACTCATGTGTGGTGTATCAATTAGGTCAGTGTTGTAGGAAGTAGATCAGGAAAGTATGTTTTGAAGTGCTAGAAAACTGGATTGCTATTTTTGTGCTGGGAAAACATGTTTTGACCATCGAAAAGTGGGGACATGAAATGCCTCCTACAATCCGTTGACATACTTGTTCCAAAAATGTTCAAGTTTGTTTTGTTACAAAAGTATAAAGGCAAGTGCGACGTGCATGTTATTGTATATTTGAAGTAATAACTCTTCCTTTATGCTGCAGAGCAATCGTTCAACGTCGGAGAGTCTTGCAACACCTGCAGATGACATATGGCTGTTAATTATTGACTTGGGTCACAGATTCACTTTTGGCTGGATTATAGCATTAATTTAAGGGATCTAGAATGAGCGTTTATTGCATTTCGACAGTATTTTTTTGTGGGACATGAGAGCACCTCAGACCTATCGAATTGCATTCTGAATACAAAGCATGTCTTTCTGATATCAAATAATTTTCATTTTTTGAAAATCACAATATAATACAAATTTTATGACAAATTATAAAAATTTGATATTTGTCAAATTTTTGATATATAACAGTCCTCGAAGTAAATTATATAAATCTAATGATATATTCTTAAAGTGTATGTGGCTGGGAGGAAAAGCTGACGGTCAATTGAAAATTTTGAAATTTCATATTGAAGATATGGATTTTTTTCCCAAAAAGACCTAATTTTGTTTGGTATTTTGGAAAAAAATTCCATATCTTCAATACGAAAGGTCAAAATTTTCAATTGATCGTCGGCTTTTCATCCCACCTACACACTCTTTAAGTAAAAATCATCAGATTTAGTAAGTTTACTTCGAGTACTGTTAAATATCAAAAATATCAATTTTTAATGATTTGCCATAAAATGTGTATTAAATTGCGAATTTCAAAAATTCAAAATTATTTGATATCAGAAAGACATTCTCCGTATTCAGAATGCAATTCGATATGTCTGATGTGCTCTTATGTCCCAAAATAAATACTGTCCAAACATTCATACCCCAGCCCTTAAAGGGTAAAATGCAAAAAGACAACAAAATAGGGATGATGAAGAAAAAGATGAAGATAGTGATGATGATGATCATCATCATGACAACAGTGATGATGATGATATAAATTTGTAAAACAGAAACTCCAGATTACAAGCCTCATAAAGATTTGTTAAATTTGTGGATGAGCTAGTGAATTGAACAATTTGTTACAGGATTATTTGATTTAAATCACACCGATTTAAATCGCAATTTAAATCACTTGATTTTTTTTTAAATCACTGATTTAAATCAACTTTTTCATATTTTACCAGTTTTAATCAATGTTAGTTCATTTCTTTCATAAATTGACTGTTTTACGTCATTCCTAATATTTCTACAACTTTTGAATACAATTAAAATAACTCGTATGATGTCACTTTATCTATTGCTAAAAATTCAACTTCGAGGTGCAGAATTCAACAGGGTTTTTGCCACAATTTTACCAAATTTTTTCTTTGAAATTTTCACATGTAAAAAACATGTTTTGATTTTTTTGTAAATACCTGGTAGGATTGTGTATATGACTAGCATTCCACTGTTACTCTTTGGACTTTATCATGGGGTATGGTAGTTCTTGGAATCAAAACAATCAAAAAAATTGATTTAAATATAAAAAAATCTGATTTAAATAAAAAAATCTGATTTAAATAAAAAAAATCTGATTTAAATAAAAAAAATCTGATTTAAATTTTTTTTTTTAAATCAAAAAAATCAACAAACTTCTGTGATTGATAATCAATGATGATGTGACACTGACAAAATGACAAGGCTAATGATGAAGATGATGATGTACCAAATTAAATAGACATGACAAAGTACAAACCGCGATATGCAATAAAGTGTTTGTTAAACATGACAGGAAGATGGTGAGAAAGCACCATGTTTTTCTGATGCCTGTGTTTTTCTTCTCAGGAAGTGGACCATTTATAATGTCATGCACATGTCCTATCAGCAAAGAATGAAATACATTAATTCATTCTGTTTGTTACGAAGTGCAAGAAATTGGGATCAGATTCACGCATGTGTGCGTTATCGATTCATAATTGGACTGATTTATTACATTTTGAGAGTGAGATAGCCAATTCTGTTTGAAATTTATTATTATTGTTTTTGATTTTGAAAGAATATTCTGATTCAAAAGATTAAAATGCACTCAATTGTTCTCCTTGTTTAATGCTGTGCGTGCTAGACATAGGCTTCAACATAAAAAGACCAAGTTTTGCGATATTTTCTTAAAATATCAAGAGCTATCTAAAGAACCACTGAACCAATACTAGGCTTGTTTGTACTCATTTTAATGCATTTTTCATGCTGATTCCAAATATGGTAAAGAAAAATTACAATTCTGAATTTTTCTAAATTTTGAATTTTATTTAAAAAAAATTGTTGTCTGCAGTCGACACCCATGTGGAGAGAGTTAATAGAGGCACTTTTGTTTCCTTGTCAGTTTTGTGTGAGTGTACTTTCAACAATATTCAATATCTTAACTGGCATTTGAAGGCCAAAATAATATCAAATTTGATACTATATAGGGAAGAGTTTTGTAAGAGGCAAATTATACTTAAGAGAGATATGGCAAGAGGGGGAGAAGGAGGGAGGGAGAGAGATGTGGAAGGAGAGAGAGGAGGGAGAAAGCAAGAGAGGGGGGAGAGCAAGAGAGATGAGAGAGGAAGGGAGAGCAAGAGATAGAGAGGGGAGATAAAAGAGAGGGAGAAGGGGAGTGAAGGAGAGAGAATTTGAGAGAGAGAGTAGGACAAAAAAGGGGCATGAGGAGAGACAGACAGACAGAACCAAAGAGAGATAGATAAACCGACTCAGAGATGAAATGATGGTGTATTGTAATATTTGAAAGAATAAAAATGGAAGCCAAATGTATATTTTCCCTTAACCTCTAAATTCACTTTGACCCATTTCATTTTTTGCCATTCACACATGCTCTGCGTGCTAGCCACAGGCTTCAACATTAAAAGTCCCAAGTTTTGAGATATTTTCTCAAAATATCTAGAGCCACTTAACCAATATTAGGCTTGTTTGTGCTCATTTTAATGCATTTGTCATACTGATTCCAAATATGGTTGTGAAAATGTACAATATTTTAAGAAAATTTGAAACTTGTCGTATGCAGTCGACACCCACGTTGAGAGAGTTAAATATCTAACCAGTTACAGACCCTAATGATGCCAACGTAATCATAGACATAAAACATTGGGGTTAGAGCCCTCAATGTTATTGCGACAATCATCAGCCAGCTGTAGCACGGCTAGCTGCAGTGACATCATCTTAGTAGCAGTATCTTATAGTAGAAAACTCCCTATTACACACAGCCAGTCTGCTTGCATGCTGCATGCTCTACCGAGCCTGGCTAGCTCACAGGAGCAGCAGCCACATCATTTTGTTGCGGTACTATTATAGCAGGATTGTGTCGATGTGATTCGTCACAAGTTGTGCACGCATACAATACCACGAAGCGGAGTGGTGCGTGTGTGTTCTTCCGGAGAAATAGATTGAACCGATTCTGGTTGTGGTGTGTTTATTAAACTACATATTGGATGTTAGATTTGGCACGCAATGGGTTATTCCATTTAAAATCCACACTATCCCTGTGGAAGATTTAGCTAAAGGCTTCCACAGAGGGCGTATGAGTTTCAACTAGAATAGACAATTGTGTATCTTCCATTTGAAATACTCACTCCAGTTGTGGAAAATGAAGGTAAAGCTATATACAGGGGGAGTGTGAGTTTCAAAATGATTAACCCTGATCAAATACATTTGAAAAACATACTCCCTGTGTGGAAAATATTTCCAAAATCTTCCACAGGGGGAGTGTGGATTTTAACTAGAATGAAATGAGCGGCATATTAGAGAGTATCTTGATTTCACATACTAGATATGTTGGCTGGTTGTTTTTTTTGGCTATTTGAGATGGCTGCCGTTTTTATCACCAATTTCCAATCGATTTGGACGTCATTGTGACAGTCTCGTTTCAGAATTTATTTAATTGACCTTGTATTTGCACTGTGTAGTATAAATGGCGTTTTTGGAAGGGAAAAGGTGTGTTTTATTGGTGATCACTCATGCGGATGAATGTAGTGCTGGAGTAATTAACTATTAATCAAATAATAGAAATGACAAAGTCTACTTGCGCTAGCCCGTGGCACAGTTTCATTTAATTGCTCGTAACAATTGTATTAATATACTGTTTCACTTTATTTATATATCCAAGCATTGCATGGCTCGTGATTGATGGGAGTAATGAACTTATAATTATATGATAAATGTATGCATGTTAACATTAATGATTTGTCTTTAATTGGTGACTTTTTGAGAGGATGATATCTGTAATGAAACTGGTGTTAGTATGTTAATGCATTATGTTTTCAAAATTGTGTACTGTTATTTCCAGGTATTATCAAACCCCATGAGGATATTTATTTTCCATATAGTAAAACAATTTTGTTAAAAAATAATATAAATTATTATTAAGGAAGAAAAACACAGTGACATCACATAAACAACACCCAAATTGATAAATACATCCCAAAACTGAATGTGTCATGTCTGTTGACAAGTATATCCACTCTGAATTCCCCTTTTCAAAAAATGAAATGATCCATCTAATGATGAAGTTTTAAAGTATTAAGCATCCCCCCTCTGTGATAATGAATGAATCCAGACAGCTAGTGATGCAGTATGGATGCATAGAGGAGAAGGCCACACCCCTCCATCCCAGTTTCACTCAATCACAATACAGCTACGCAGAAAGAAAAGTGGCCAGCTTATATATATATAAGTACACTGCAAAAACTCACTTACATAGATTTCAAAATGCTCTGGCTACTCTATGTGAGATAGTGAGGACATATTACAAGTGGTGTTATCGTATCTGCCACAGAATCTTTCCCGGGAGCTTACGATCATTAGCGTTTTACAAGGAGTATCATTTATTTTCTTCTAACGAGTTGGAAGGCTGGTGACTGAGAATGGCAGGCTGAGATGGTCTTGATAACTTTCAGCGATCTGTGGGGTACTCGTCTTATTAAGAGAATTGTTTGACGTATCTGCGGATGGTTAGTACATCATTTTGATATCGGAGACGGGATCGGTGAGTTCTTATTTGGATTGGTTGGTGTAATTTAGTGGAGATCGGAGGATCACAAAATGTGACTGTTTATGTCGGGAAACGAATGTGTCACAGTGATCGTCATTAACAGTGGTGACTTGTAAATAGACGTTTTCCCACAAACATCATCCACCATGCTGACAACAACAGCATACGCCGGGGACCCACATCTGCTGTTAAATTGCAGCGTGGTGGAAACGGAAGAATGCTTTCCACAGGACAACTTCCAGGCCAACGTGGCCAAGTATTTTCCACCTGCCATCGGTGTGGTCAGCGGTCTCGGACTGCTTTTCAATGGTTTCATCATTGCAGTGCTGTTGCGCTTCAGCAATATGAAGACGTTAGCCAACACCTTCATATTGAACCTAGCCTTAGCGGACTTTCTCTTCATGTTCTCCTTCATTTTCCTAGGCCACCAAATGGCATTCAGCGAGTGGATCTTTGGCCCGTACCTGTGCAGGATAATAGTACCGTACGACGCCATGACGCAATTTACAATCATTTTCTTTCTGTCGATAATGAGCATCGATCGTTACTTTGCAATCTGCCTGCCATTCCAGTCGATGAGTTTCCGGACTTTGAAAAGCGCACGTATTGTCAGCGTGTTAGTGTGGGTGATCGCTATACTGACAGTTTTACCCGTGTGGATGTTCTCGAGAGAAGTCGAGGCTCCGTTTTTTGATAACGCCACCAACACCACTATATTTGCGCGTGTATGTATGGCGGGAGTATCGCCAAATCCCGAAGCGGACACTCGATGGTGGATTATTTACACAATGCTCATCGGCTTTTGCATACCACTCAGCATAATCTGCATATGTTATTTACTGATAATGTACAATCTCTTAAATACACCTGTACAGATCGCTAAGAACACAACGCGAAAAGCTGCTAGGAGGGTGGCCATCTTGGTAATCAGCGTCGTTATAGTATTTATATTATGTTTTCTTCCGTTTTACGTGGTTCAGCTGATTCTGGGTAACTATGGTGAAGCTAAGACTCCCAAATACATGCTTATCATTTATTCCGTTTCGTGGTTCTTAATGTACTCCCACAGTATCATCAACCCCATTGTGTACACGCTTGTCGGCGAGAACTTCCGTCAAAATCTCTTGCGCATTTGCAGACCTCGTAGGAAGTATGGTAACGCCACCCGCCAGAGTAGCATGAGGACTTCTGTGTCTGCTGCTGCGAGAACTTCGCAATTCTGTGCGATCAAACTACGGGACTCCAGAAACGGGCACTAAGTTACCGATTAACGGGCAACATGGACAGCAGCAAAAGGCTTACAACGGTTATGTGTATTTAGCACCGACTGCGAAAACCGTTGCCAAAGAGGATCCAGTGTAGAAGCCTGAAAAAAAGTAACTCAATGTTTGTTTTATGGACAATACTGTCCTGATGTCATTGATATATATATTTAAGAATCAAGATAGTGTGATCAAAAATAGTACATTATAAAAATAAAATAACATAGAAATGTGAAGTTATTTATGAAAATGTACCGATAAAAGTACCGATTTGTATCAGATGAACGGATTGTTTGTATAATGGAGAAGTTTATTATTGTAAACATATTTTCAAAGTATTTTTCCTACTAAGATGTGTATGGTGCTTCAAAGCAATGTTTGCTTGGTATATGGCAAATGCTGTAAAAGTGGTTATTTTTGGGGAACCTTTATTTTCATGCTCTTTGCACTCAATGCAGCCACTGTAAAAATAAACAAGCAAATATATTCTTTTGGGTACAGGTATACCACCTATGTAAGACAATTAAAGTAGCAAATTTAAAAAACAGCAAAGAAGTTCAAAATCGAAAAATGACACCCGCAAAAATTGACACTTTTACAGTACATTAACAATGCGATAGAATAAAGTTGACCACACTTAGTTCTTTATGTGTGGATATTGAATGTGTTAACTATCCCAAGAACTTCTGAACCAATACTAGTCTTTCTGAATGCACTCATGCTGATACAAATATGGTCATGTCATGTTGAAATTGTTCAATTGTTGAAACAAATATGTATCCTGTCGTTTGCAGTTAACATCTACATCAAAATACAACTTTATTCCATCGCAGAGTTGATTTCTGGGAACAATTTTATAGTCCCTGTGAATGTATTGCTGCACATGTAACGGGAGACTGTTGTTTGTAGCATTATGATGTAAGAGCTGTTAGCAGGAAATCGTATAATCTGTGCAATTTTGTACTGAATTATCTTGGGTGTACTATTTAAATGATGTAAGGTCTAGATAGCAAACACACAAAAAAAAACCAATTAGCAACAAACAAACAAACAATAACAAACAAACATGAACAGTAACTAACAACAAATAAACAACAATAAACAAACATAATCAACAACAAACAAAAACAACAAGCAAACAAACAACAAGCAAACAGAAACAACTACCAAATGAACAAAAACAACAACTTCACTTGGCTATTAATATGTTATTCATACAATTCACCTTTTCGGTAAATCCCATAACCCTTTGCGAGTACACCTGAGAACTCGTCATACTGCGTCGCCCCGATGCGCACATCGTTTATCGAACATCGTTACTGCGCATTACAAGTCGGTGTGACGTCAAATGACGAGTTCTCAGGTGTACTCGCAAAGGGTTATGGGATTTACCGAAAAGGTGAATTATCCATATCATTAGAGTGATGATAAAATTATATTGCTATTGTATAAAGTAAATTGTTCAATTCTTCCATTAGTACATGGTACTATGTGGTGATATTTGAGTTAGCATTTTGTTTTGCTACAACCAATGATTTTGGCATCCTTATACCCCCAATGATAAAACTAGAATTGGTTCCATTTTTTCTATGCCCCTATGCTTCCCACAAGAGGTCAACGGTCATAATGGGGCCAAAATGTAAAACTTGTTGTATTATTATTAATTAATATACTAGTACCTCAAATTTTCCTCTCATTGCCAGGAATAAAAAAGTCAATTGTAACTAATATTGCAGTAGTGTGTTTAGTTCAGGAGTTATAATGTAAATTAGGTCAAATGTCAAATATCTCAAGCACAGAGGCCAACTTTTCAAAATGCACTGATTCAATCATGTCTTGTCTCAATTTAATTACTTCTCTTGACAGACGAAATAGGAAAATTATTTGTTTGAGTAATGTATAACCTCGGAATCAAATGAAATTATGGGTCAAAGGTTATGCATGTACATTACAATACAAAGCGCACCAAAATTGTAAATTTAAAAGAAATTAAGTGTATGTTTGAGATTTTGTACGTTAAAGGGAGTAATTTGAGACTAGTTTCAATGAAATCTTGACCTATGTGTTTGAAATGTTTGACATTTGACCGATTCAACCTTAGTAACTCCTGAACTAAGTACCGTAGTAAAATATGAAACAATTGACTTTTTTATTCCCTGTGATGAGAGAAACAATTTGAGATACATTACAACATGGAACTATTTTTAAGTTTTGGACCCACTGTGACCCTTGACCCCTCGTGGAAATCACAGGGGCATAGAAAAAAATGGAGTCAATCAAATTTTTCATTTTAGGGTTAAGGATGCCAAAAAACATTGGTTCCACTAATGTATCAAAAGAAAATCCCAAAACCCATAGCGCCATGTACTACAAGGTATGTGCTGTGCGCCAAGCATATGAGCATGATAAAAAACAAGAGAGATAAACAATCACACTGTGAATGCTGATTGGTTGATCAATGGTCATGATAACAAGGTGTTTGAGCCATTGGTCATCGGCGCATCAACCTCGCCTCTTCTACATGATCGATGATCACAATGAATACTTGGACTATAGAAGAATTAAAACATTTACTTTAGGCCTTACTTGAGTGTTGTTGTCAGATCAAAATTATATGGACATATACTACTGTTTGCTCATGTAATATAGCTTTTTATGTAATTTGTGGCAAGATACGGGTAAAAAGATTACAAAATAAAACATAATACTAAGTAATTGGCATTATAAAACTCATCCCTTTCCAACAAAGTATGCTAGGGATGCAAGGATTGCGGCAATAGTACGTTTTGTCTTTGTGCAAAATAATAACTCAATTATCAAATTGCTGTCCTTTGGCTTGGATAGAAACGAGCTTGTCACATAGTGTGCATTTTTAACCTAAATTTTTAATGATTTTAAATTCAAAGCTTAGGCTTCTGAGCAGTGAAAGTTTACCTATTTGTCGTACAACTTCAAAGCTTCAAAGCCAATGAAGTTTATTGATCATAGAATTGTAAATGTTACGAGTCGACCGTACTAACATTATGCATGGTCTTGTTTATTGACAAGCATTTAATCAATAGTTTTGTTGTTAAAGCATAATTGCTATGTTCCGAGTTGTCAATATTATGGATCTTGTCAACTTTGCAGATGCATCAATTTGGGCGCCATGTGCAAACTCAAATGTTGAATATCATAATAATGCTGTATTTGTTCACATGAAATTAATTACTGTATTTATTTATTCATATGCATATCATACTTGAAAGTTTATTATTTTAAAAAGTTAACTCCTACATTGCTATTATTACAAACTTCATCTTCAGCATTGCACCCCTTGAATCCTTGAATAACTTGTGGGGATGAAAGAACATGATCATGACAAAAAGGTTTTTTTAAATATTTTTATTTATAGATGTGCTACTGAAACTGAAAAATGTCAAAATGAAAGCTACGAGTAGCCACGACAGTTATAGCAATTGACACTAACAAGGCGAGTTATTGCTATACATTACAAAATAAACATGAGATTTTGATGACCAAATTGACATAATTGGTGATCGTTTTGGTATAGCGCAGTTGGACAAAATATTTTGTATGGAAAATCTCTAAAAATACATGTAATGAAATCACATGAGGAACGGGGCAGCAGACACCAAATAATATTCCTCATGCTACTCTGGCGGGTAGTGTTATCATAACTGATGAGGTCTACAAGGTTGCGCATGTCTTCAACTCATTCTTAATATTGATTATGTTGGGAAAGTAAAATTTGAGATTTTCCATTACAGGATGCCTGTCAAATGTTAGGGCTATAATGTGCAACTCAATGTTGAGATGGTTTTGCTGTGTTTCAACTCTGGTTTCAACTGATATTGTTTTGCCCAATGTCTTGCTGAAAGTGTACTGAAAGGGCACTTTTAAGTGCCCCTTCAAAAAAAACTTTAAAAACCTTTTACATAATTTCTGATTGGTCAATTACATGATCAGGTGACCAATTAAAATACAGCTTCTAAATATTTAGGCTCAATCATTTTCAGCCCTACCGCCATTCTTAACCAAGCTGCTGATTGGCTCAATAAATCATAATAATCTTCTTGTAACCAATCAGCAGGGAGTACTCATGGGCATGGGGTTAAGCATTTTTAGCCCTAACAACATTCATACCATGTTACTGATTGGCTGAATAAATCATAATAATCTTCTTGTAACCAATCAGCAGGTAGTACTCATGGGGTTAAGCCTCTTCAGCCCTACCACCATTCTTACCATGTTTCTGATTGGTCCAATAAATCATAATAGTCTTCTTGTAACCAATCAGCAGGTAGTGTTCACAGGGGCACTAATTGAAAGATAGGTTGAAATGAGAGTTGCATAGTACTTACATCATGTTTCAAATTAGCACCAAGTTGCTGTAACAAATGATTAACATGAATAGCATGTCCGGTTCTTAAAACATTTATCACGCACAGTTTGCTCATTTTCTCATCATTAAGACTGATGATAGCTCACACTCTCTTGAAACCGACAAAGGGTCACCGCATTAAAAATTGCCACTGTATTGATCATTACGGCAAATGGTGGTTGGTTTCTTCGACATGCCAAACTAAAGATTATAAATGCTGGCACTTAGTTAGGTAGCGTGAACTATACGGCCAAGGCTGATAGATTGTTCTCATTTACATTGCCGTTAATTTGTAACATACTTTGAGTGATGACCGATAATTGCAGTCAATAAGTGCCGGGGAGAGAAATGAAGACGCAAAAACAAGCAGCCTTGCACGCACATGAATGTTCCAAGTTCTTTGTCAATTGAGAAAGCAACTTTGTGAAATTCTGAATGTTTGAATTGCCTACTTGTATTTTATAAGTTATATATTATACCTAACTTATTGATTCAAACAATTTTTGGCTGATGCTGACAAACTCATACAATTCCAACAAATTGTGCTCACAATTTCATACAGAGATTGCATTGCATATTAACCGAAACTTGTTCTTTGGGACATGAATGCAGGAATGAAACTGATACGGTGCGTCAAAGCAAATTCCCTTTTCAATGGAATATCTTTTCTCTTGCATGTTTTGTTGGAGTGAATACAACATATTTTCCAGGCAATATGATTAGGACATTCACATCACCAAGTGAAGTATTATTAGCTATCTGAATGTCGGGTATCAAATACAGAACAGACACTAAAGTGGTTTCTCGTTCATGACAATTTGGAATCTGTCTGGGCATTGCACTTGAATCGAGTTTGACGATAATAGCTTTTGAGATTTATTTCAAGTAATAAAACAACATTTTGCAAATGTTTGTCATGTTCAAATTTACATGATAAGTGTAAAGCTACTTATTGCATGGATGCTTTCTTTCACAAATTGCCATGATTCCGAGATATCGCTTCAAAACCTGTCAAAATACAAAACTTCAATTTATTGGTATTTAAATTTACATATATCGGAAAGTTTGCTAAATAAAAACTGTTGCAAAGTATAATTAGTTTGATAATATTAAAATGATGATTGCAACTGGCTCCTCTCAGATGAATCAATAAATATATGTAATGACTCTCAGGAACACTCAGATTCATACAACGACACCATGTCACCTGTAGAAGCGAGTTTCAAATTTCATAATGTCAAGCAAATTAAGTTAAGATTGACACAAAGGCATTTTTCCCAATGATTCCATAGATTCATTTGAAGAAGAGTTTCTTTTGTACATGTTATCCATTATTTATACTTGGAAAAATATATCAAATTTGTCTTTAAACATTTGCTGTATTTGAGGAAAATTAATTCAAAAGTACAGAGACATGTTAATAACTTGGTGACTCTTAAGCTCTATTGCAGTGGGTTTCTTTTGTAGATGCATAAGCTATCGGATTTCATTACATTAAAGCAGCGTGCACACGGTCCCTGCGCAAGATATGCCTGAGCTATTTCTGCTATGTAGTCAAATCGGATATTCGCACAATAACTGATATTATCCCTCGCAGACACCAGATTAAGTTTCTGTGTGTACTCAATGTAATGTCTGTCGACAAATATATTGAAGTTATTAAGCTTCAAAACTCAAACAAATGAAAATGGGTAATATTGCCGGAAAGCAAGCCTTATTTAACCATTGTCTATTCGAGATTTAGAGTTTGGGTTTGTCTCTGTTCCAATTTCCCCTGCTTGGGATGCCATATGTACTTGGTGTTTATTTTTGGATGAAGTTGGAAAGGTGGAAACTTCTAGGCTTTTAGTCCCGGCTTTTAGTTCTCCTTTGAATTTCTGTGATTAGTAACTATTAAGGACACATTACATGGAGGATGATCAGAATGTGTAGTGTTAGTGTAGTTTACTTGCACTGAATTGATGCCTGCCAGAGGGGTGGGTATGTATGACATTTTATCCATCCGTCAGCAATGTTACCTGCTACTGGCTTGTGGATAGATGTATTGGCTCGTTTAAATGGGCCTATCAGTTTTGAAATGTTGGGAGCTGATCATTGCTGCAATGGTATGTTTTGTGCTGTAGAATCTTACAAAAAAGTTTCACAAACAAACAAATTGTAATCCTTCATTTGGAGGAGGGATTCAATTTGCATAATAATTAGTAAAATCATTGACGAATAGTTCATTATGACCTAATATTGACCCAATAGACCTTGATACAAACTCTGGACATGGACTGTAGAGACATGTAACCATGGTTACCTGAGACTTAACTTTCTGTGCAGTGGCGGTGCCAAGAATTTTTTCGGGGGGCATGAGGGGCAGTGAATTTCAGGGGGTGCAAAATCAACTAATTTTGCATAAAATTGCAGCAAAAAAGTGGAAGTTTTAGGTTTTTACTGGGGGGGGGGGGCAACAGGGGGCAAAAGTTCTGACTGGGGGCATTTGCCCCTGTGCCCCCACCCCTTCCCCCACCCTTCTCCTGTGGCACCGCCACTGTTTCTGTGGTTACTTTAAAGAAGTTGACTGGCCAGTGATTTTGATCATTTTAACTATAGGCCATAGATGAGACATAAATGTTCTACCTGCCATGGGGCCAGTTTTTAGTTTGACACCCTTGTGTGTTTTGCTGTTTTTCAAATTGGTGTAATGACAAAATGTGGGCAGAAGAACGAAGCCCAAAGAATGCAAATCCTTTGAGCAGAAAAATACAATAAGAAGTAAAAATTGATGGGAGAGCAGAAAAGTAGCAATGTTTCTCAATGGCAAAGACAAAAAAATATTGACTATGCTGCAGTACCTTAGGCACGTTGACTTATGATTGTTCTTCATGCACGATCATGCTGCTCTCTAAAGTTTAAATAAAATGTCTTATGCATGATGTATGTGTGTTAAGCATTTCAAAACAATTGATACCATAAAGATTATAGCTCAAAGTAGATTAAATCTTGTGGTTGTATTTAAATAAATTACAGAGTCTTATTCATCAGCTGAGTAGAAGGGTTCTTAAAACTCACAGAAACATTACAGATATATAGTCCAGGTCACCCTGTGCCATTGGTTGACAGTTAGTTAAGATTCTGCACTTGATTTTGTCGATTGTTTTCACTGCATAAAAACATGTAACATTGATTACACACGGTTATTACAGTTGCAGATTGCCAAGAAACATTGATCGTATTTTGCAATAACTGTCAGCTGACAGAGATGATTTGAATGGTCCTCTAGAGAACCTGACGTTTCTCATGTTTCCATATGTAAAGTAAGCAGTCACCAGAATTCAAGTCTTTTTGGTTTTATCCACTTTATGTCCCCTCATGCTTACATTAACTGCATGTTTCTACTGGGGAAAGGTTGGTGGGTGATGCGATTTAGTTTAGAGTGTTACCGGTTAATGTGCTCATGGAAACAGATCGGTTCAGAGTGATTTGGTGTGGACACCCGGCAACCGTGATCCACCTTTGGAGGTAGACCAGGCGGTGTAACACCTGGTATTTTCCTCAGTAGAAACACAGTAGAAACACATGCAAGGCCCTAACAAAATAAAAATAAAAATATGACTCAACTTTACACTAAAAACTTTCCCGATTGCTGAATAAACATATTTAAATGAATACAAAGCATTACAAAATTGACAGTTTAATTTACTTAAAACTTGCGATCCCGAAATCCGAGCTTGAGACAGTGATGAAAAAAATGCTATAACTTCAGTAATATTAATTATAATTTATTAAAAAGTATTTCATACAATACATGTAGAGCTGGGCTCGCTTGTACAAGAAGACACAACACCGGAAGGGTATTGTCATCTGGTTGCACCGGCAAGTCAATGTTTGCAAATCGGCAGATCGGATTGATTTGCCAATGCTTAAGTTTTCCTCAAAACATTGATGATAAATGAGCAGCGCTGCCTTATTTGGATAGGACCTGCCTTATTTAGTATTGTGAAATTCTGTACACACTTTAGTAAGTGTAAGGTCTGGTCAGCGACAGCTGTTTGGTGCAAATCACAAGCAATATACGCACATACATGTACACATGTGTTTACATTTTTGCATGTTTGTTTATTGCGAAATCATGCCTAAAATGCAATGCACGTGTCACATGTGATGAAAACAAAATGCAGTACTTTCTCCCTATATACACCAGATCACATGATTGTTAGGACTATCGTTTACCGAGTAGTGCGTCAGTGGAAACGTGGTGGTTAGCCGTCAAATGGTTAATCAGTTGGTGGGTGTTACCTGGTAAGAAATACGGTGTACCCAGTTGAAACATGCAGTAAATAATTTTGTTCAGCCATTCCACATGTTTAATTTTAAAATACAATATTTTTGAGGGCATGAAGAAGAAGTGAGGGCATCACTTTTTGAAACAGTAACTCTGATACTGGATACTGAAAAATTTAAATTTTTATCAAACGTTGCTAATTATGAACCGTTTAGGTGTTTTTAAATTCACAATTTCAAGTTTGCTTACATTAACTTATACACATAAGGGATATATTCAGGCATAGTTATTTTCGCTTGAGGCCCCAAAAGCCCGAAAATAAATGTAGTGTTACACTTTTACAGCCATTTATTAAATTAATACAATTATCTACAGCTACAACAGTTGAAACCACACAAGGACTTCATTATAATTATGGGTGAGACTTATTTTCAGATAATTGAGACAACTTCTCAATAATTTTTGACCAGACTCTTTAAAACAGACGATAAAACATGCTTGTAAACCAAGCGGAGGCCAAGTACTTGTCAGACTTTGCTCTCTAAGACTATCAGAAATAATGTGATTTATTGAGGAGTGTAACAAGACTGTTTGCCTGATGTGACTAATGATGCGACTAAATGTGACTAATGATGCGACTAATGGACAGACCTTAGGACTTTGTGACGTGTTACTCTAGAGTTTAGTTTCTAGGACTGGCATCAAGATGATTTTGTTCAGAGATGGGGTTGTAGTTGATGACCCTCAATACGAAGTAGCTCATCTAGAGAAAAATAATACCAACGAAGTAATGATCAAGAAAGGGCTTGCGATGAATTGCTGTCAGTGATGTATCGATTGGCGGTGCATTTTGTGGGTTGCAACATACCAGTTTGAGACTAAAGGGAGGACAGGTTAGTGTAGTGGTCTTCTCACTCGTTTCTCACCACTGGGGCCCGGGTTCAATTCCCTGCATTAATGTGAGTTTGGTTGTCGATCTGTGCTCGTCCTCGCAAGATTTTCTCTGCAGCTCCGGTTTTCCTCCTGCTTCTAAAATGGGACCTCTTCCCATATCCCTGTCCTGTCATTTGGTTGGCATCCCATTAATTTAGTAGCCTCGTACTCTGAGCAATATTGGGCTTTGGCTTTGGCTGTGCGCTTGAAGCAGCTCACTGGTATGACATAAAAGTAACTCTTCCATTTCTCTGTGAGATGATGAATTGGGTTTAGAGATTGATCTCATATATGATATATTCCTGGTAGTGTTTACAGAGTAAACACAGGTGAGCTAATAATGGATTTAAAATAGACCAAGAATCTAGACTTGAGATGCAGTGGTATTTAATGATTGCCAACAGGATATAAGGATAATATATATTTTGTGATGCAATCCATTGAATTCAATTAAAATTCCTAAGAAAATTACGACTAAAGCCCATCTCATACTAAACAGTTGCAACGAGCATAGCATATTTTTCAATGGTGTACACTGCTGCTACGCTTGATGCAATTGCTTGTATGGTGTGATATAGGCTTTAAACTGCGATGCTAATCATCCGAAGAGCTGCTCAAGGCACAATTCGAAAGAAAAAGAAAGGTAGTAGTGAAAAAGATGGGAAGGATTATAAAGAGTCAAATAGATTATTGGTACAAAGATAACACTGAGGGTCTGTGTTGCTTTGCAATAATGTTCACTTTAATATGGCACTGTGAGATATGAAATCCAAAGCTTCAACAGTGGTAGACGATTGCATTAATACCTAGAACAATCCTGTCATCTCCAATAAGAATATTTCATTAATATTTTTGTACTAAAAGACGTTTTTTTTTTATTTCAAAATTGCGATTTTGTTGAAATGAACAAATGAATAGAATAATTGAATGATCAAATTTGGATTGAAGGTATAGACACACAGACAGACTGACTGATAGACAAATGGACATTCAGACAGACTGACAGACATACAGACGGTGTAACCCTGCAAGGCGCATTTTTAAAATAACTGAAATGCAACTAGAAGAAGATGCATTAACCAGTACACCTATATAGATAACTTTGCTAAATATCAAAATGCATAAATACAAAAGTTACTCCACACCATCCATCCCCTGGGTGCACTACAAGTTACATTTGACTCAAAGTTCATCATGATAAACAAGACATCAAGTGGGCTCTCAGACTCTAGTGGTTCACGCAAGCATGGAAAAAAAGCGATGGGACGCTTGGCCTTGGGTGAAATCATGCGCTGGAGAAATTCAATATCTCCGTGCTAGTTGATACATGTTATTATATTGTTCTATATTACATATAATGACTATTGTTGATTGTACTATAGCATGCATTTGGGTCAAGAGATGGGTTCTGGTCTACTTACTTCGTATTCGTCATCTGGAGTAGTGCATCTGTAGATCAAATGACAATCTTTGATGGCAATTTGGATTGTATTCACATCTGCCTTTATTTCCAGGTAAAAAATATGATATCACGAGAGAGGTCGTTTGACTGGGATGCTGTAATATCAGCTGTTTTTGTGAGCGATTTCTGAAAATGTGAGACTTTGCAAATTTGGTGTAGAACTTCTTTGACCTGTGATGACTTTTCATGGCCTTGACAGTGTGTGATATCACGTTCCTATTAAGCTACTTGCAGTTCCGCCATTATGCACTATGTGCGGGAGAGCCTCGAACTGGCAGCATACATGAAAGGAAGAATTATGTAACCTTACACAGAACGTTATGACTAGTTCAATTCCCATTCATACGTATGCTGCCAGTTCGAGGCTCTCCCCGCACATAGTGCATAATGGCGGAACCGTGCAAGTAGCGAATGCAGATGTAGATGCACTGCAAAAACAGCAGAGCAACACTTAATAAACACTTTAACACTTCATAAACACTTGTTTGTACAGTGAATGTATAGAGATGTTAAGTTATAAACACCAAAACATGTTTAGAAATATGAAGATGGTTATGTTTTTTAAAACAAGATATTGTTTAAAAACATTTCAAACACTAGTGTTTGTTAAACATATTTTAAACAGTAGTGTTTAAAAACATATTTTAAACACTATTTTGTGTTCAAAAACATAAACATCTTCATATTTCTAAACGTGTTTTGGTGTTTATAACTTAACACCCCCTATACCTTCACTGTACAAACAAGTGTTTATGAAGTGTTAAAGTGTTTATTAAGTGTTGCTCTACTGTTTTTGCAGTGTGGTGGATGGCACTGTGTAATTTAGCAGCATTTTGGTGATTGAGATATTGTATCTGATACTTGAAGCAGGGCTTCCAGATTTCATCATCGCATTATTGATGCCCCTCTCGGACATTAATTAATCTACCACTAGGCCGCGATGAAGTTTTTGCTTGATTATTTCCAAAATAATTGTGTAAATTATAAGTTTGCCTTTGCATTGATCTTCATTATTCATGTAGTATAGTACTACATAATGATGCACTTAATAATGGAAGAATCGTGATTGTTGCGGGTAAAAACAACTTGCAGCTGGATTTTTGGAAGTTAACGGTCAAATGCCATGATATTCAACTGCTTTAATGACTATGTATCGATTTGTGACAAAATTGATGCAATGTTGAAGTAATTTTCTTTAAATTAACCTAAATTTCAAAATGATATGCTTATGAATTGATATTATGAAGTAAAGCTAAACAAAGCCTCTGTAACAGTCCTTTCTTCAATACAGTGAACTGCTTTCTCTCTATAGGTACACCGTGAACAGTTCACTCATAAGTATCCGGGATGAGTATAACGCTTGTCATAAAAAATAGAAAGAGTGCAATGTTTGAAATTAATGTTTTGCTACCGTTTTCTGCTATTACACACCATACACCCATTCTGATTTGTTTTTTTGAAAGAAATATTATCTTCATTTTGTGGATGTTGATTGCATACGACAGGTATATATATATTTTTTACAACAATTGAAAAATTTCATAAATGTCATGACCATATTTGAAATCAGCATGATAAGTGCATTCAGATAAGGACAAACATGGCTAGTATTGGTTCAGAAGTTCTTGCTGTTATTATAGATGATTGTACCATGACCATCCGGGTATAATTCCACGCTGACTCGCCTTATAGAATGTAGATGTTGGATGGGCCAATGACAGGGAATAGTGTGTGTATTATTTAATAGGGACTTATAACCAACAGAAACATACCTTTGTTCCTAGCATGTGCTGATACAGAGAGGGACTTGGATCTTTCCCAAACAGGTGTGTAATATGATTGCATACGGAATAAATCACATGTTGTAGGGGACTATAAGACCCGGTCACACATGCATGTTTTACCAAGTAAAGATGGTCGGACCATGAATGCGGGTAGTGTGTGACCAAGACGGAACCATGGTCAGACTATAGTCAGACCATCTTTCCCCAACTATGCTAATTAGCATGATAGTGTGCCCAAGTTACTATGGTCGGACCATAGTTAGTACAAAAAAACACCTGTGTGACCACAATGCGTCATCCGATCATGCATTTTAGCAATACTTTTGAATGGCAGTGTAATTAGCATACATTATTGTATGACTGTGAGTAATTATAGTACACTGCAGTGTGACCGTACGTTGTTGAGTTAACTATAGTTGGACCATGGTAAATAAAACGATGGTCGGATGACGCAATTATGTATGTGTGACCGGGGTCTATGATCCAGGTTTTTGCCTGGCTCATGCTTTATGATACCAGCGGAGATGGCCCAGTACAGAGGCTATATAGCTGGTGCTCCTTTGCTTGCTGGCTGCTCCTGCTTCGCTATCTGACAGCATCGTGATCTATTTATTCTCTTGTTTCTGGGATGATTAACATATATGTACAAGGGTTGGGCTTGTAGCTGAAGCTGGACTTATTACTGCGTGGTTATGGTAATTTAGTACAAACAATTTGAAATAAAAACTGATTTTCCATTGTGTCATTAATTGTATGTCAATGTGGTAAAATGTCATTAAGTATTTGTCCCTGGACTACCCATGGGCATGGCTAAAGTTTGTTCAGCTTATATAAGGCGGAAAAATAAGAAGACTCAACACTGTGTATTGATATACATGGCATGCACGCAGTTGGGCGCAGTGCTTACAGTAGTTCTGCATTGCATAATGCGTGACTGATGCACATGTATGTGAATTAAGCGAGCCTGAGTTGGGACATAATTGACATGCGCAGTAACAAAAGCCAAATGATTTTCGCCTTATATAAGTCGAACAAATTTTAAGTGGGGATTCAGAGCAGGGCCTCATGGCCTAACAGGCCAGTTATCTAAAGATGAAAAAGATCAAGATGGGATTGTTGATTTACATATCCTACGGCCAGTTCAAAAGGTCCCTGCATACAGGCAGGTTAAACTTGTCAAGTACACATCCGAAAGTTCTTCAACATCAAAAGGAAAAACTTGACAAGGTTTGTGTGTCTGAGGGCACACTGTCGGAAATAGTGAATGCATAGAGTGGTATGAATGGCAGTTGGTGCCCTGGCTTGCGCAATCAGGTACTCGGGCATTTGATTTTGCTTGGCAGATTTTGGCAGGGTTGATTTTAGAATGGGAAAGATGGATATGTAAAACCTACACAGACACATCTAGGTTTTACTGCTGTGGGCCCATGTATATCGACACGACAACTTTTTTGTACATCATTTTTCTTGTATGTAAGCATGTGTTGTACTAATGTATTTAATAATCCACATTCAACTTGTAAATAACGTAATCTGTATTATATTATTTCACATCAATCAAATCTGGTCTGTTAGAATCAGACTTGTGCAAAAAGTGTAGAACATTAGGGTCTGCAATGTTTTCATGCTTTCTGTTAAACAAGAAAACATTGTTCTTTATACTTAACCTATCGAACATTTGTACATTGATATAAATCTAGGTTAAACTTAAAAATTGTAAATCAACAAGTGATCAATGTTGTAACATTTTTATAGACAATTTTACCAAAATCATGTTCAAATATTAAAAAAAAAAGCATAATCATAATTATAATATAGAGGTCAAGGGTTACTCACTCTCTCTGAGTTAACTTTGTACAAATCAATTATTTTTGTCTCGAAATATTTCAGTTGTAAAATAGATATTTTGTGCAATATATTGTGTAAATATTGTAAAAAAATTAAATCTTTCAAATGATGCTAATACTTCAATGTCAGCTGTGTATAAAAGCTATACAATTTCATACTATATAAAACAAAAGAAATTTACATGTTTTAATGATATTAGATTCGTTTGATTGAATAAGATGGTATAATCTACGTAAATGTATAGTAATGAAAAAAGGGGAAATTGATCTAAATTTGGAGTTCAGTCAGTGATGGTATATGTCTTCAGCAGCTTCCTGGTTTTTCTATGGGTTATTGAAACAGATGCAAACTAACAAACATACAAACAAACGATTAGCGACATTAAGGTCACAACTTTCCATAGGGGTGTATGGATTTCAACTGGAATAACACTATGAACTGTTGTTTTTACCTTTAGATGTAGGCCATATCATGATACAATTATTGCATCCCAGAATTACAACTATCATGGTGGGCAGATACATAGTGTGGTAGGGACCGTGGGGTGGGGATATGCTCCCCAACTGAAAATGATAAAATGTTCATTAGAAAATGTCAGAAAATGGTGGAGGCCTCCTCAATCGGGCTTGGGGCCTCCTCAGTCAAGCTCAGTGTCCCCTCAATAGTACATCATACACTAGGCCTCTGACAGTGTGTATGCAATGCAATTTGCTGATATGAATGGGTGCTCATATCATGTGTTTTACAATTATGGATTTTCAAGCAAAAAGGTTTCTGACAAAGTTGCAAAGGGCAAGTTTTCAAAATATTCTTAAATTGGGTCCAAAATGGTGTAAGGATGCATTATGAAAAACTTGGTTGGCAGCAAAATTAGTTGTAGGGTATTAAGGTAATTTTGTTTAGGAGATACTAGTACTTTTTCTGTCGGGACGACACATTTAAGGGGCGATATGTAAATACTATGTCCCCATACCATCATCTTCCAGTAGTGAAAATCAAGACCATCTAAGCTGCTGTGGAAGTTGCAATGGCATCAATTAAATGTACAGTTATCATATTTATCAAATGTATGATATAGTAAGATATATAAGTGCCTGGCTGCTGACTTATTCATTAATATGTAAATAGCGATATGAATTATTCATAAGAAAAAAAATCAAAAGAAATTGTTGTAGATTGGGTTGCATGGTATATATATATTAAAGGAAGTGGTATCGGAGGCGTATTGTAATATATGAACTGAAGATGCATTAAAATAAGATGAATTACTGATGCAAGTGGTGTCTAATTGTGTGTAATGTGATTATGAATGCTTTCTTAACTCATGCCGCATGGCAAATTATGATTTTTTTGTTTATTTTTGCTTCAATAAGGCAAAATTGAGCATTTGTCCAGAGAAAAATTCAAGTCCTATACTTTGCCAGACCAGACAGGTCAACTATACCACTCTTAATGGGGGTCTATTTTTTGGTGTAGTGGTAAGAGCCTAACATTTCCTGCCGATTAGGAGCTGATCAAACTATACACCGAATTTTAAACCTATCTCTACCTATCTCTATGAAATTGTATTTGGACAACTGCAAAGTGGGTCAACTTGGTAAATTGTTTTGATAATGGTGAGGTCGGAGGTGATAGGATTTAGTTGTTTTTAATCTTATTTGGTCTTCCTAAAAACATGGTGCAAAATATGACATCTAATATCTGTCAATTGTAGGTGCCCTATATTAAGTTTTCATGTCACCAAAAACCAACAAGTTTTTCATCTAGGAGAAAAAAATGTCCCCGTAGATTCATTTATTCCCAGGATAAACAAACAAAAAGTTACCACAACTTTTTAATGCATTTGTCTTTTTGTCCCATTATTACAGATTGTTCTTTTACCATCTTTTTATTGGCTATGTGCCATCAAAATGAAATATACAATATGCAGCATGCACAATAAATAAGGTACCAATGACTCCACAGCCAAACTAATGATAGGTTTAAACAGTGGAGGTGACTATTGTGTGCACAAGACTATTTTCTTCAATTTAATATATCAATGATGGCAAATGCTGCAGAAATCACCAAGTTGTGTGAAATAATAACCAATGGAAGGTACAGATACAAAAATTGCACTTTTAGTTTCCGTCAATGTTTATCGCAGAAGGTGAGCCTACAAGACCTGACCTTCACTTACTCAATCAAGTGCATGCATGGAGAGAGCGGACATTATAGGGCCTGTTATGATATTACAATTCTGATGAATCTACTGCAACAAGGGCTTGTTATGGCTAAATTCTATAGTTTAACCAGTTTTTATTGAATTCTATAGTTTATCGTTCCATAACTTAGTGATTTCTGCATCATTTGCTGTCATTTATATCTCAAATTAAAGAGATCGTCTTTGCGTACATTATGTACACCTCTATTTTTTTAAATCTATCCTCTTGTCCAATTGTTGTTTTCCCACCAACAAGTTCATTATGATTTAGGGCTGTGTAATGTCCAATGGGTGAGCAGACATAGGTTATTTCAGCTGTATAAGATGGCACATTTTGCCAAGATGCTAATCGGATTTGAAGTCTCAACAAAATTCCGCTTGTTATCATAACTTTACCCGTAGAACATTTTAAGGCGCATTCCGTATATTAATATTGAGACTTAAATGTCAGACTGTTTTCAAACCTGATTTATCCCATTTTTAAACATTATGTTTTAATAAATCCTAGTGTGTGACAATATTAAATCCAAAGCATAATAATGATAAAATGATTTGGTCTGCATGAGTTATGAAATATTGGACTCGACTACATCTCGTCCAATATTTTAAAACTCACAGCTCAATTAATAAATACAGACTTAAAGGTCCGTAACCCGATCGACAGCATCATCCCCGATTTTTTCATTGTTGATGAGGTTTTGGTATCACATAATAGATACTATTTTTCTCATTACTATCCTGAAATTTGGCGCTCCAAGTCGATGTATTTCGAGAAATCATGAATCACAGCGGTTTTACAGGTATACCAGTTTGTAAACAATAAAAATTACTTGGATCATGGGAAGAGAAAAAAGCGAACTACGCTAAGTGTAGTCTCCTACACAGCCAGTTTGCGTCGGTCTGACTCTCGTCGATCCTCGTGGCGTGTTAGCCACATACAGTCTGGCTCGAGACTACACTAAGTGCTGAGGAGACGGTCCGCCGTATATAATTAAAACAATTCCTTGATTATTTCAGTTGGTGAAATAGCTCAATTGGCTAAGCGCGCCGTTCTTTTACCCTAGAGGTACCGGTTCAAAACCCGGTATCGGAAGGTTTTTCCTCTCCATTTTTAACCCAAACTTTTTTATATTCATTTGAAATGTCCATATTGCAAGGAAAATATATTTTGTTTCCTTTTTTTTTTTTTTTTTACGAAAAAACAAAAAAAAACCAAATATTTTCCGTTCAATACGGGCCGGGCATTGCAGCATGTCAGCATTAAATCATACTGAACGGGAATTGTTGTTGTTGCATGCCTACCCAGAATGCAATTCACGTATACAAGGTATTGGATTGCAAATTTGGCTATTTATTCACATTTACGCTGAAAATGCTCTCGTTTTTCACAAAGCAGCATAAAGGGGGAGATATTTGATATTATTATGTAATTTTAAAGACAATCCATATCCAAAACCAATAGGGTTACCCCCCTTTAAGGTGGTACTGCACCCTCTGATAAATTTTTTTGTGTGTAATTTTCCATTTTTTTCAAAAAATAACTACACACTGGCAACAAGAGTTATGTATAATTTATAGGGCAAGGAATCCAATTACTTCACTGAAATGTCAGTGATTCAAGACAAGTGGTTCATTATATTATGTTAAGAAATGAGGTACCTCTTTTCTTATCACAAATAACGTACCGCTTGTCTTGAGTCACTGAAATTCCAGTGTAGTAACTGGATTCCTTGCCCCTATAATATGCATAACTGCCAGTGTGTTATTATTTTTTAAGAAAAATGCAAAAATAGTCACAAATTTATCAAGGGGTACTAGTACCACCTTAATCGATCCAATTTTATATCAGAATGTTTTCAAAGTTAGCTTTAAAATATTTACTTTCAAACAGATCTATCTTCCAGTTCCATCTTGTACGTCATCATGAGCTTGTGTTCCAAAATGAGTATCATCATGAGCTTGTGTTCCAAAATGAGTATCATCATGAGCTTGTGTTCCAAAATGAGTATCATCATGAGCTTGTGTTCCAAAATGAGTATCATCATGAGCTTGTGTTCCAAAATGAGTATCATCATGAGCTTGTGTTCCAAAATGAGTATCATCATGAGCCTGTGTTCCAAAATGAGTACCATCATGAGCTTGTGTTCCAAAATGAGTACCATCATGAGCTTGTGTCCCAAATTGTTGTGATTATTACCCATATAATCCTATTTTGGTAGATTTATGGATATCGACTTGACTGCGTAGCATTCACCCGATACATCCAAACTCGCTTTCGTCATCGCCAGAGATCAGCAGGGCTCTCAGTCTAATTTGTGACTGTGTTTGGACAGGATCTAGTAAAGTGGAAATTATGGATTTGTCCACACTACATTAATATGCTGCCCACTGGAATATACAACATTGAAAGATTTTAGCATCCTCACAAAAGTTTGCTTTAAGAACCACTAATCAATACTAGACTTGTTTGTACTCATTTCAATGCATTTTTGGTGGTGAATCTGAATATGGCCATGTAAAATGAAAATTGAGAAATTTAGATATTTCTGGGGATTTTTTTGGATTTGCCGTATTCATGAGACATCTTTATGCGAAGAAAGGTTAAAGTAAGCTCCTGATGAGGTGGATTGATATGAATGTGTAGATGCGTGTTATGAAATAAATCTGCGCACAGATTACCCATGGTATGAATACATTTCTGAGATAAGCCGATCCTTCGCTGTATTCCTGGGCTGTATCCTTTTATTATGATGACATTTCTCAACCTTGCTGCATCAAATATGCTCTGAACAAATGAAAACAAAATATTGAAATAGGCTTGCACCATTTACATGTGGGAGAAAATCAACCAAAGTTGACTCTGAATGAGGACATCAAGAATTGCTTTGGTGAATTGCACTTGCTGGCAGAAAAGAACGGCATCTGTTTGCATTTCGAGAGTGTACACAGCGCAGACACAGAAGTAGAGTTATGATTGGCTAATTCAATCTTCTGACAATCTTAACAACAAACCGGTAATCTGATTGGGCGATTAGGCAAAAAAAAAAAAAGGTTTGTCTCAAAGCTTGCGCGCGCGTTTGTAAAATCGCACAATTTCGCATTTGTTTTTAAATTTCTCGTGAGCTTTGAGACGAACCTTTTTTTTTTTTTGCCTTACCTGTCAAAGAAATGATCAGCGCAGAGTGCAGCTCGATCATTAACAGGGTATGTGCGTCAATCAGAGCAATAGAGTGTCATAATTCTTTAGAAGCTAGTAATGTAGTAGATTATACATAATTAGTGCCTTGCCTTCACAAAGCAAACCAAAGCAAAGTTTACCAAACCAAGCCATTCAAACCAAAGCATTACAGCACAGCAAAGCAAAGTAAACAAACTGAACAAAACAAAATGAATCAAATTACTTTCTAACAAAACAAAATAAATTATTTAAAAAACTACTTTCTAACAAAACAAAAACAAATGATTTGAAACTAAAAGTCAAACCTGTCGTACTGGCCTAGCTTGTTGAGAAAGGCTCGACTTGGTCAAATAAATATACAGTTGTGAATAAGACTATTATTATATTCACTTGAAGATGATTGTTCCATAAGATAAAGGATGTTATACCTGGCCTTAGGGACGACAAAATAAATTTGATTTGAATACTTGGAATCACAAAGACATATTAGAGTGGGGCACTTCTCTTTCTGTTATTTATATCTTTTCTTTTGCCTTATGCAGTATCAAGTACACAATTATTATTAAGCAAACACGCTCATCAGATATCATGTTCATGCATTTTTCTGCGGATAATCAAATCAAGCTTACAGTGTGTAAAAAATATGCATGATTGCCTGATTGAGACCGTAACATTATTGATACATGATGAACCAAGCTTCCATTTTATAAAATTTTTATTCTAAACTCAATTATTTTATGGTAAAAACCCTTGTTCACTTCAACAAGGTAATTTACCTTGTAGATGTGCTCCGTACGGTGAAGTTAAATCACAAACATTTATTTAATTTTTTTATTGATTTTATGTCGTACTTTGTTTTTATTACATATTTGGTTGCACTATTTATACTATTCAGATATATCGCACTATAAGTCGCTAACATTTTTTTTTTTTATCATTTCTTGAAACTTGAACGACAACCCAATACAAACCCCCACCAAGCCTCTCTCTTATCAGTACTATAATCAGTTATGAATGGTAATATGCCCCTTCCTGAAGCACCCATGTATGGAAGCTTTAAAAGCATGTCGTGTCTGTTTCAAACCAAACTGTGTGACTAATTTACCAATTCTATATACATGCTTACTAAGCCATTAATAAAACTTTTAAGCTGTAAGTATTCATAATAGAATACATATCACACTGAAACTTGTTTTGCCAAAGGACTTTTTTGTTTGTTTCTGATACGATCATTCATTTCTACCGGCTATAGACAATAGTCGGAGATATATATGCATAGAAAGTTTTCTCATTCATGACTACACTCAAGTAAGCAAGATTTACTGAAAAACACATAGTGCTCAATTGATAGTGTTGGGTGTTTATCTGACAGTAATGGTAGTTTCCTAGCCTCAGGGGAAGGTATGCAAGGAATATAAAGTGGTGGGGACTGCCGAAGCGCCACTGGGCATATGTACAACAATCACTTTTATTGAGAACTTGTCCGGGCAAATAATGTATTATATGAGGGGGGAGCTGACGTGCGTGTCATAATCATTTGTGGATACTTGTGAAAAACAATCCAAGTATCATTTGTGGATACTTGCAAAAAACACACGCACAGTCGCATCATCACAATAGGAGCAGGGAAAATGAAATAAAATTGCACAATGCCTAGATTGTCAGGTTCTTACATGTAAGGGCAGTGGAAATAAAACTGAATCTTTGGAATAGAATTATAAGAAAACACAGACAGCAACACAACTATTTCTTGCAAGTAAAGTCTTTTCAGCTTAACCCTTGATAAACTTTCTGAATTCATCTTGAAATAACGTCATGTTCAAACAAAATGATGTTGTTGCCATCAGCTATGTAAGACAGTAATCCATTTACCAATTTGCAAAATAGGGATTTGTTTTCCTGCAGTATATATTAGATAGGTTATTTTGACACTGGGCCTCCTAAGCAAGTCAGTGACCATTATGTGCGATTTTGATCATCACAGTCACAGGATTATATGGCTGTTCCTGTTGAAATCCATACACCCCCTATGGAAGACTTGACCTTAATCTTCCACACATGGAATATGAATTTCAAATGGGGTTGCCTAAATGGGTGACTCCATTTGAAATATACACTCCTTGTGTGGGAGATTAAGGTCATGTCTTCCACATGGGGTGTAAGGGTTTCAACTGGAATAGCTCGTATAACAAAAAGGTGTGTGGTTTAATACTAATGCTGTGCATTAAAGACCTTGTTTTTGTACTGTCAATAATACTGTTAATCTGGTTCTATGACATTTATGTGTTGAACATGATGTTATTGCTCTTTACTGTCTAGTGGATGCCCATATACCTGTTGGTTGTTAAACCGCATGTTACGCATTATATGCGTGCTTAAGCCATAGTTTTTAAAGATATTTTCTCCAAATATTGACAGCTATCCCAAGAACCACTGAACCAATACTAAGCTTGTTTGTACCCATTTTAATGCATTTTTCATGCTGATTCCAAATATGGTCATGAAAATTTACATTTCTGAAATTTTTAAATTTTTCAAAATTTGAAACTTGTCGTCTGCAGTCGACACCCGCGTGGAGAGAGTGAAATGGCATGTTACGTATTAGATGATGGGTGAGAAACAGGCCATTACCACAAATAATGCTCATGTTGTTCAGGTCTGATAAGATGTTAGTTGGTTTGAGGTTGAGACACCTCAAGCATTAAGTGATTACCTCATTTGACACAGAGACACATTACCATCATCAGGAGAGTTCTGATAATATGATTCAGTGCACACAAAGAGTTTGCTTAATTTCCAAATGGTGAGATGAAGTAAAACTTTCGTCACTGTTCTCCAGTTTGTGGTGGGTCGGAGGGGAGCATTATATAGCGGTTAGCTAAAAGATGGGAAAAACACTTCAATTGGCTATAGGCCTAAGACAGTTATGTCATTTGTTATGTGGAGAGAAATGTTGGTATTTGTAGGGAAATGATTGTTTCCTCAAATGGGACATAATGGGAAATATAATCAAATATTGCTTTTTTTGGTCAGAAATGTGGCTTACATAATTTCCCAGGAAATGCATATTTGTCTTAGGTATGTGCTTCTAATTCTTGCCATTGACATGTTCTCAGAAGTCCTACACTAATCAGTTGTTGTAAAAACACTGTCAAAAGGGGAATATGATTTTTGCATGTTTCTAAAAACAACGAAATGCAACATATTCGAAGACCTCCTTGATCATAATTACTCAATTAATCAATTTCAGCAACACAAAATTCACCTTTTGCTCAATTAACCTCATTTATTTTCACCACAAAATTGACAAATTTTGTTAGCCGGCATGACATCAAGGAAGTATATATTAAATAAATCCAAGTAAGGTAAATCATCCACAGTAAAGTGCTCAACCAAGAAGGGAACTGGAATACATTTAAAATAGACTTGGTGATTTATTAAAGCATTATTGAAGTAATAATGCTTTAATAAATCACCAAGTCTATTTTAAATGGAAGTATATATTACTAATTTACATGGTAAATTTCTATACTCAGAACAAACTTGAGACTTGACTGTACGTCTTTGTCTAGCCAGTTGTAATTATGTTTTAATAAGTACACCAATTTATGACATCATATGGAGTCTATTGATTGCCTATATTTAAATCAATGGCAATAGTACAATAATACAGGGATATAGCCAAGAAGGATATAAATGAACTTGATACTAATTCATTAGGGACCGTTCACAAACACTTGTTAAAGGGGGCCTGATGCAAAAAAAAAATTATTGCGAAAATTTTCGGGCGCCCCCCCCCCCCCTTTACAGATCTCAAAAATTTCAGGCCCCGGTGGCATGAAAATTATTGGTCAACCCCATAGAAAAGCATATTAACTCAATTTCCCCAGGAAATTTTCATTTTATCAGGGCCCCTCCTTAGGAGGGTCAAAACTAAGAGCCCCCCTTTTCACATCAGGCCCCCCCAACAAGTGTTTGTGAACAGTCCCTTATCTCATAGTTATGGGGTTGATCTAGGCAAATTTTCTCATATGTAATGTGTTTTAATATAATTGCAAATCTCCTGTAGCCCTATGCCGATGTAGGTTATTGATACCCTATAATGAGTTCAGCGTAGGATGGAAAAATATGAACGTTTCACCTTGAACTTCAGAATTGCTTTATCTCAATGGTAAAATGTTAACAATTTTCACATTATACCCTCAAAACTAATGCACACATCAGTCATTAACCTCAGAACGATTCCTTCATTTAGGGATTCAATCATGTTTCACCGTTGTTCATCACCGATTAACAACGATGCGTCTGCGTCATCTGAGTGGTTTACTTCACGAGGGCAGCTTTAGCTACCCGAGCGAAGTTATTGTTATTGCCACTCAACCTTAAGATCAGTGATTTCTATGTTGATAGATAGCCTATCAGCAATAAAACAAAAGAATGAAGCGGTAAATAAATGTTTAGCTGCTACTTTAATAACATTAAAAAGTGTTTACTCATAAGTTCCAGTCATGACGAATTTTACGCGCTCATGCATAACGCGCACGCGTAACCCTGCATTCGCGTATAGGCTACTGGAAAAGTGTGGATTCATCACGGATTAACAATGCTTGGCTCCTGTACAAAGGAATAGGAAGAGAATTTTCATTTAATGTTTACCATTAATGTTGTGCACAACTTTGGGCATGTAGAGATGGATCATAGATGAATGCAGGATTTGACAATTGTTCTAGGGGATGGAAAGGCTAAAATTGGCTGCAAATAGGACACTTTTGCAGATTTGGGTGGTGAGTGGGCACCCCATTGCCCCCTGGGTTTGCAACTGTGTATAAGTAAACTATGAGAACTGTATTTGAGTTTTAGTCTTGGCATTCAAATGCCTCCTAATTTTTTATTTGATTGCTTATGTTACTATTATTCACCAGGAGGTATAATGTTCTTTCTTATAAAATTTCAACAAAAAAAAAAAAGAAGAAAAAAAAAAAAGGATTGATTGGCAAAGGTATGATAGGACAGGGATATAGACAAGAGGGCAGTAAATGCACTTGATGCTAATTCATAATTTCATGAATGTAAGTTACGCGTTCTATCCTGTCAAATTCTCCCATTTGTAAATATCCAAATAATGTTTTCAGGGTGTGGTTTAAAATGTGAACGTCTCACTTTGAACTTGAGAGTGCTTGTGCCTCAAAGGTAAAATGTTGACATTTTTCAATATTCACTCATACCCTCAGAACTAATGTGCAGTCATTAACCTGAGATTTTATATAGCATGATTATCTCATTTATACTATGCAGAACTGTGCAAAGATGTGTTCAACTCAAATATTAGAACTATGTTGATTTTAACTGTGTTGATTCTAGGCTGATTTTAATATTCAAATCCCTTTTTATTTCATAACTTTTATTACTATTTATTTAGCATTAGGCCAAAAGTTTTTTTGTTGTGTTGCCCTCAACCGTCTGACCCTAAATCCTGAAAAATCCGGTTTGCAATTTATTTATTTTTTTGAATGATGATTTTTACAGATTTGTTCAAAAACTCAATGTTTTTCACTTAAAATTAATATTTTATTGAAAGACTAGTCTTTAATTGATGTCTAACAGGTATCTAGAAGTCAAAATTGACAAATGTCCCCTAATTGAAGAAGCATTATTTAATATTTGAGGGGATTTTTAAAAACTGAAGGTTTAAAAAAAAAAAAGAAATCCGACCGTCCGACCCAAATTTCCCATTTTCCCACTTGAGGGCAACACAACAATATTTTTTTTTTGGCCTTTTAGCTTTTTATTGTAGGTAATTGGGGTTTTTTTGAGGGGGGGGGGCAGCAGGTGATAAGATGTTCTTTCTTACAATTCCCATGGGTGGAAGATTGTTTTCAATAAACAGTTCCACTTCTATGTGAGAGTGTCCTTTGTTGTAAGACTAGTGGCCAGCATATAGCCCAAAATTTTTCCAAGTGTTTTATTCCGTTGCGAGAGACGTTGCATTTTCGGTTCTCTGCAGCGTTTTTGTTTTTCTCTGCTGAGAACTTCTGTCTTTGGCTGCAATTTTTAGCTCAAATTAATTATTTTCCACTCAACTGATTAGCTTTCTTTTGGGACTTTGTACTCCTCCTCAACATTTTCTGCAGCAAAATATACTAGGTCTTCTACAGCGACATAACCTTGCTGCTGCATCTGTCTCAGCGGAGAAATGCCAACAAGATGTTGGACTGTTGTAGATCACAATACTTTCACAGTACAGAATTGTGTGATTTGAAAACGATATTTGGGTGACATGTAAATTTGATACCGGTACCTTAGCATAAAGGCATACAGGAAAAAGAAATATTTACGAGTTATGAAAAATGTTTGTGAGTGGGTTATTCCATTTAAAATCCATACTACCCCTGTGGAAGATTTTGGAAATGTTTTTCACAGGGGGAGAATGTTTTTCAAATGTAATTGATCATGGTTAATCATTTTGCAACCCATACTCCCTCTGTATTACAGCTTTACTTATATCTTTCACAACCTGGAGTGACTATTTCAAATGGAAATTACCCAATTCTCTATTCTATTGGCTAAATCTTCCGCAGGGGTAGTGTGGATTTTAAATGGAACAGCCCAATATATGTCACTGGCAATATTTGTGAAATTTTCATGCATGCACATATTTCAGGCCTGTGATTTTTAAAATCAAAAATAGATGCTTTTGACCTGAAAATCAAAATTCCCTGAAACCCCAACATAGATCAATAACTAGTCCAATTAACACATTCCTAGCGCTTAATATGGTATGTATTTATATCACATGTGGCGTGTAAATTGAATTAAAACGCCAGCTTCAAATATCTAAACTAATAATCAAAAACAATTTGATTAAAAAACCAAGAGCTAGATGTTTTCACCCGAAGATATTACTCAAGTTAGATTTGGGCCAATTGTATGATTTCTTTTGGGGATTAAAAACTGACCTTTTCGCAAATTGACAAACAAAAGATTTCAAACCCGTAAGTTACTGAAATTAAAGATGAAAAGGGAACATTACGCACATGCTTGAAAAGCTGAAATGATTAATAATAAATAATAAACGCCTGACATAGATGATTCTTTCATTTCAGTGGCTACCACAGTCAACTAGCCTATCATGCCTGTGGGTTTGAATTTGCTGTCTATAAATGTACACAAATATTGGGGTTAAAGAACTGCAATTAAAGCCTCTAGCTGAGGAGCTCTAACATCCTCATTGTCAGGACACAGTTCTTTAACCACAATATGTTTGCATAGTCATAGAATGACCTTTGAATATGATGGGTACTGAATGTCATAATCTACAACTTGGAGTCAAATGTTGAAATATTTTGTAAAATAAAGGTTCTGATATATGCCGTCAAGAGGAAAACATTTGGAGTGAGAAATTTACAAACATTTTTGTCAACATCAACACGAGCGGAGGAAATGGATGCTGGGAAATAATCAAGACTTACTGGGATGGAGAAGCATCTTTTGTTTTATTCATCTGATAGCCAGGACTGTCATGCTAGCCTATGGGCCACATTGAAGCCTGCTGTATAATTGTCCAAATAAGGTCAAGGGAATACCAATTATGGAGTTGGATTTAGGCATCTTTGCGGTTTGAGACTTGATGCAGTGATACTGCTTTTAAAGCAGCACAAAACACAACAACAAAATATTGGAACCAATTCAATTTTTCTGCTGACTTGGCTTAACATTGCATCTTCTAGTAATATTAACAGATTCCATCAATCCTCTTTTTCTAACTGTCTGACATCATCATGATCATCGTTGTCATCATCATCATCGTCAGTGAGATACTGAAATCCTTTTGAACCAAATGTATTGTTAACATTGATACTTACATTCTGTTTCTCTGTTTTGGGGACTATACATATGTGGTACATATTAAGTGCCACCACCACCACACGGTTGTTGGCAAGGGTTTGATAGTGCACTCATATGCAGACTGCACAGAAAATAATTTTTTTGCAAAGTGAGTTACAAACTTTTTTTCAAAAATATTTGAAGTACAGGATTGGAAATATACACCAAGATAAAACTAAATTCATCTTGAAATGATATACTATAATCTGAATGTGCTCATCTATCTGACTAGTATACTTGTATACTCTCATAGAAATACCTTAGCATCAGTTTTGCCTGCAAAAACTAATATTCCGGGGTCAAAGTGTGAGCTATAATTATTTTAATGGAGGTCATTGAACTTTGCTTTTGGCAAGAGATTGTCTTGGATTGATGAACAGGGTTGCCAGTCCCACAAGTTGGAAGCCCAATTGGGTAACTTAATTGAAGATTTTCCCTGAGACCTTTGACATTTTCCTGTCCTATAGAAACCCAATGATTCAGAACAAAATTGGGGGACTTTTGACATTGGCTCCTGTGACTTCCAGTAGTTTCCTGTCCAATAGAAACTAATGATGGAGAGAAAAATTGGGCCGCTTTCGATAATTTGCCAGCGATCCAGGCTGATCATTTTTGGCAACCATGAGTTGTAAGGATAAATCAATTCCATCTATTGAGGCCTCAAACGTGCCTTGAATGAAGAGCAACAAAACTTCACAGAAAATGTCAAAAGTTTCATTCAACTCCTACGTAAACCCATAGAAATGGAAAATAAATTGATGAACCACGAATATATTAGAAATAGAATTGCAAAAATGCAACAATACAATTTTTTTCTTCTTTGCCGTAAGCAGTTTGAAGCCGAGTAACACATTCTGATAGCAAATTTTGGAACACTGTGTTATGAAATTAATAAAATTATGCGATATGCTTGATGGTATGGAACCAATACTTTGCTCAAAATCAGGGCTTATGAATTAAAATTTTGACTTGCCTTGGAGCTAATTATATGGTTGGTGGGTAGGTGCCAGTGTCTATTTTTCATTGATAAATGTTAAAACTGGAAAAAAAAAAAAGTTTTATTCTTTCTTTCTTTCTTTTGTTTTTTTGAAAATTAAATAGCTCGTCATTTTGCTCCTGCTTATAGTTGTTTTACATACGCTGTGTGGTATACACCACAGGTAAATCTCAGGGTATTAATTTAAAATGTTAGCAATTTATTTGTACACATCATGTGCTATCTACTGAAGATAACTCCTTACACAAATTCACACAAATTGAGAAACTCCCCCATGTAGGTGTACACATCATGTGCTATCTACTGAAGATAACTCCTTACACAAATTGCGAAACTCCCCCATGTAGGTGTACACATCATGTGCTATCTACTGAAGATAGCTCCTTACACAAATTGCGAAACTCCCCCATGTAGGTGTACACATCATGTGCTATCTACTGAAGATAACTCCTTACACAAATTGCGAAACTCCCCCATGTAGGTGTACACATCATGTGCTATCTACTGAAGATAGCTCCTTACACAAATTGCGAAACTCCCCCATGTAGGTGTACACACATCATGTGTTATCTACTGAAGATAGCTCCTTACACAAATTGAGAAACTCCCCCATGTTAGGTGTACACACATCATGTGCTATCTACTGAAGATAACTCCTTACACAAATTGAGAAACTCCCCCATGTAGGTGTACACATCATGTGCTATCTACTGAAGATAGCTCCTTACACAAATTGAGAAACTCCCCCATGTTAGGTGTACACACATCATGTGCTATCTACTGAAGATAGCTCCTTACACAAATTGAGAAACTCCCCCATGTAGGTGTACACACATCATGTGCTATCTACTGAAGATAGCTCCTTACAGAAATTGCGAAACTTCCCCATGTAGGTGTACACACATCATGTGCTATCTACTGAAGATAGCTCCTTACAGAAATTGCGAAACTTCCCCATGTAGGTGTACACACATCATGTGCTATCTACTGAAGATAACTCCTTACACAAATTGAGAAACTCCCCCATGTTAGGTGTACACACACCATGTGCTATCTACTGAAGATAGCTCCTTACACAAATTGAGAAACTCCCCCATGTAGGTGTACACACATCATGTGCTATCTACTGAAGAGATAGCTCCTTACACAAATTGAGAAACTCCCCCATGTAGGTGTACACACATCATGTGCTATCTACTGAAGATAGCTCCTTACACAAATTGAGAAACTCCCCATGTAGGTGTACACATCATGTGCTATCTACTGAAGATAGCTCCTTACAGAAATTGCGAAACTCCCCCATGTAGGTGTACACACATCATGTGCTATCTACTGAAGATAGCTCCTTACACAAATTGCGAAACTCCCCCATGTAGGTTAACAAACATCATGTGCTATCTACTGAAGATAGTTCCTTACACAAAATTGAGAAACTCCCCCATGTAGTTGTACACATCATGTGTATATACCAATGCAAGTTTCAAACTAAAGAAGGACTGATATGGGTTTTTTTATTATGTAACTTAGAATGTTTGGGTAGTGTGACTGCATAACTTTGTATTTCTAATATTTCTAATGCTTGCTGCCGTTTTGTGATTTGTTGTTGATTTTCTTAATTTGTTAATTTGTTTGCTGAAATGAATAATAAAAAAAACATTGAAATATAAAAAAAGTTTCAAACTAAGAAATACCAGGTTTTGATATGTAATCATTACATTACGAGTGAGTTTGATACAAATACAGGCATAACATACAGTTTGTTTAATGTTATTTAATTTAAGTGCAGAAACTCACACATGTGGTTATTCAGTATACACTACATGCCTATCACTTTGTGGAATAGATATTCCTTAGTTAAAGCAAACAGTGATACGCTCACTTCCGTATATTCTGTACATAGCAGACCGGTAAGAGGGTATCAAAACAAACGAACACCTTTATGTGTTTGATAAATGAATGAATGAATCTGTTAGTCTTAAAGGTAGGTGACCCGATTGTCAGCTTTATCTACACACATTTGACCATGTACTACAAAATGTTGCCCTACAAAGCGACTGCAACACCATCAATAGGGGGTATATGGATGTAGCCCTTTCCTAGAAATAGTGCGTAGTCTTGCACAATGATATTGGAAAGAGGCCTATACTTATCGCTTTAACAAATACTACAGGGCAAATTGTAGGGGTCTACTCATGCAGGGGGTATTAACACAAGCCTTTGTATAGAGGTTGGCATATACTAAGTCATCCAGACAACTGTCTAAAACTGTCTTTGCAAGGTATGTGGTGAATGCAAACAGCCTCCTTGCTGCTTTGTATCTAGTCTGGATCCGGAGAATCTGAATCAAATCAGATCTAACAAAGCTTGATAATGCAAGGTGTGTACTTGATCAGGATCTTGGGAATTTGAATCAAACTAGCATCTGCTCCGTGCCATGTGATATCAACTAGCTCTGTTCTTGAAATCAGGAATTGAGTCAGTTCTAAGTGAAACCAGATTCAAGTGCCCCATATACAGTTAACTGTTTGTATGGATGGTCATCTTCAAATTACACAAGCTGCACTTTGTGCTTGAGCTGCATCTGAAGAATCTAAATCAAACCGGGCTCAACTGTACCATATGCATCATCCTTGGTTATGGATGGTCATCTGGCCAATGACTTGTCTCAACATACTTCACTAGCTGCACGGTGTAATGGGTCTGGATCTGGAAAACCTGAAACAATCTGGACTCAACTGTACCTTGATCATCCTTGGTTATTAGTGGTCACATAGCCAAGCACACTGTCTTAACAAGCTGTGCTGTGTACTAGGTCTGGATTGGGAGAATCTGAATCAAACCAGATTTGACCATACCATATGAATCATGTTTGGTTACGGATGGTCATCTGGCTAAGCACTGTCTCAACAAACTACGCCAGCTGTGCTGTGAATATAAACACTCTGGCTTGTTATAATGTGCCGGCTAGCCATTGTCAAAATAACATGGACACGGCTGACGAGTTATTTCACTGCTACAAATTGAATATAAAACTGGCTACTCATAGGTAAAACAAATCTGATTGACATTTGAAGGAGAAAGACCACTTTAAAAGCGAAAATATGATCACACATACAAGCAGTGTTGGGTGTTTTTAAAGTTGTTTTGAGATGCTATGGTTTAAGTGTACATTGTACAACAGGAAGTGTGTAAGATGAGTGGTTTTCAGTTCCTTGTTGCCAACATATGCATTGTTATTATGGAAATGTCATCTAATGGGCTATTCAATTTAAAACCCACACTACCTGTGGAAGATTTTGGAAATATCTGCTACAGGGGGAGTGTGAATTTCAAATGGAATGAACACTCCATTTGAACTTCATACACCCTCTGAGAAAGATTAAATGGAGCTGTTAATGTGATAATTCCATTTGAAATTCATACTCCCCTTGTGGCAGATATTTCCAAAATCTTCCACAGGGATAGTGTGGATTTTAAATGGAATAGCCCTTATGCAACTGTGGGGGTGAGTTAAGGCATTGGATGTCTGCAGCAAAACATAGCTTCAATTTTGGAGTCAACACATATGGCATTATTTGCTTCTTTTCTTCTGCCTGACTTGCCCTGTTTTCTTCTGCCTGACTTGCCCTGACAAGAACTTCAAGAATGGCCTTCCAGTTTGTCCAAAATTGACATGAATCTGACCAGTTTCACAGCAACATAGCTTCACATGTTGTCATGATGTAATGCGAGTGACCCCTTCATTGGCCTTACCGCTGTCAATTTCAAAGTCACATCCGGAGTTCTCCGTTATTTTTCTCCCCCTTCTCTTGCGGCCGGAACTGACACTAGAACTGACAGTAAATCTTGTTAATTGGTTGACATGCACTTTGTAGCAAACAGGATATAAATACATGGCTTACAAAAATGTTGTTACATTTTGAAGGAACAATGATTGACTTGCTAAACCAGAAAACACTAAGATTAATTAAAAGTAAATGTTTGCACTAAACAACCCTAAATGAGCTAATAAACACCTAATTCTACCTTGGTCACTCAAATGCGCACATCTTACACAGTCTCACATAATTTTAAAATGTCCATTTGCCCACCAGGCATATTGTCCACATAGAATCTATTTGCATGACTTAAAATTTTACTTGCCCTGCTCTTTTCCAATTTTATATGCATAAACATTACAAATTTACAGTAATCAATATTGTTTAACAAATGAGCGTATCATGCAGACTATGCAAGGCAGTTCTGTTTGAGGGACACCTACTAAATGCCTGTTGCTGAAAGTTGGCAATAACGAATACTGTCAGCGATGCAATAGTAATTTCACATGGCTTGTTTTCCGAATGAAATTTGCCAGTGGCAACATTTGGAATTTCTTTTTCTTTTTCTTCGAAGTTGCATATTTTAAATTGGAACTTGTAAAAGTGCTTAATCATATCTGTCATTTTAAATCCAGTTAATCACCGAGTATGTCAGTCTGCATTTTGGGTTTTCTGTCGTCAAATTTTGGATGTGCTGGGCAAGACATTCTGCAAGCCCTGATCTGACTGCAAATGAAGTTGCATTTGTCCTGAGTGTGAGGTATCAAAAGGCACATAACAAATTCACACATCTAAATTAGTCTCATTTTCTTATCGATTACATTTCATGGAGTGATTGCCTGCAAGTGTAAGCAATTTTTTGTGTCCAATGTATAACACATAGAATTCAATTATACGGATGGACATTCAAAAACCTTGCTCAACCCATGAGGACGAGAAATTAGGTAAGTAGGACATATTAACTCTAAGGCGATAGTAAAACTGCCGACTATTTTGATGGCCCTGTCCTATTTATTACTGTGTATTTGTGGTCAATGCATTCTGGTCAGTCGAGCTCCGTGCGAGGAAAGTGTGCTCTGATACTCACTGTTGATCAATTTAATTTTGAAAAAGGTGCCATTAAAGGCAGTAGTGAATGTGAATTAGACATTTTGAAATTGAAACTACCCTACTTGTAGTGTGAATTTAAACAACTTTGTTATTTTTAATTGAAATTTTAAAACCTGATATATTTTTGTAGTTTTGTTAGATTGTTTATAGTTTTCGGCAAAGTTTTTCAGTGGTCTGCCGATTTGGCGCTGTTTATAGCGTAAACACAGAAGTGGGGTTCTGATTGACTAATTGAATCACATCATCAATTTGGTACCTCATTCGCCGATCAAACTGCGTAGCAATGCATTACCTAGTTCTTTTTTACGCAATAATCAGGAAGAGCAGTTGGACACTGCTGAAGGAATTTGCTGAATACTATAGTACTGATCAAGTATGCTCTGCAAGGTAGCCCCCATGCTCGCGGACACACTGGCTGATTTTTACGTGCTGTTTGAGAGGCATCACGGCCTACAAACTAAGTCAGATTGAAGTTTGTTACTAGTTTTTACTTTCAGACAGAAATTTAGAAGATCAAAACGTTTTCTTATATATTTAAAGGTAATAAGTTCCAAAGCGTGGGTGCATCAACTGAAAAGGCTCGATCTCCAAATGTAGATGAAGCCCGTGGAACGTCAAGTAATTGTTTATCAGAAGGCCGAAGTGTGCGACTGGAATATAACGAAGAAGAAGATTCATTAAATACTCTGGTGCCACTGTCACCTACAATCCCAGACATAAATAGTTCGAACACTTGTGTCAAAGTAGGACTGTTTGACATTTCTGTTATACTTGACATATTAAAATTTCACTTTCTTTGGTGTGAAGTCTGAACCATTTCCTATTACTACAATCCTCCCCCCTGCCCCACCAATCAATGTTGGATGTTTCTAGGGGTGCATGACCAAAAAAACCAATTAACAACATTGATCAGGGGGAATGGGGGCATATATTTGAAGTACCCATGTTAAAGTGTTCGAAGAATTATGACCGGGATTGTAGGCTATAAGTTATACAAAGACAAATAAGGTAAAGCCATTATACAGGGGGAGTATGGGTTCCAAAATGATTAACTCTGACCAATTACATCTGAAAAACATACCCCCTGTGAAAGATATTTCCAAAATCTTCCACAGGGGTAGTGTGGATTTTAAATGGAATAGACCATTACCCCCAATTTTTCTTAGCGTTTTGGAAAATGATGATAATGGTTACAACTTACACAAGTTGAGTGAAAATTACTTGCTGGAAACCATGGTTGTGATAAATCTTAACCCCATGAGAACTACCTGCCGATTGGCCAAAAAGAAGTTTACATTATCAATTGGACCAATCAGCAACATTGTTAGAATAATTTCACCACGCAAAATTGGGGTGAATTATTTGCAAAGCTCCATTCTGATTGGTGATTTAAGTGAAGATACCATATAATTGACCAATCAGAGGCAATGTTAGATCGGCAGGTAGTGCTCAGGGGGTTAAATACTGAAACAGTACTGTGAATGTAAAACCTAGGCAATAACCAAGTATCCGATTATATTACAAAATGTACAACTCGAGACATCGGGCATGATATTTTGTTGATTTTGTCAGCCTTGTTTTGTTTTGCCGTCGTGTGAATTGCGTCGTGCATATGCTGCATGAATATAGCTTGTTATAAGTGGTTGTTTTCATGACGGATCGAGATGGACAGGTAGTGTTTTCTTAGAGACAGTAGAACCGCTTTATGTCAATATGTGTGCTATAGCCACGCTAATGCTTTTCACACATGTATGCATTTGGCATAATGGATCTTCTCTGATAGTTTCTGTGATAGGTCCGTTGTCTTCAGAACCCCTTACTGTTGACTGGGCATACTTGTACTTTTTCAGTGCATTTTTTTCACTGATAGGAAAAGAATTTGTAACATTTTAAATATTTTTTATTTATTTTGTAAAACTTTTTTTATGATAAAATTAATATTGAAATATTAAAATAAGAATGATAGGTACAAAATGCAAAAATGTGGGAGTGTGTGCAGGTTGTATGTGCTTTTGTAAACACTGTCAATCGAGGACAAGCACATTTGAAATAGCAGTAGAACAGTGGATACACAGGAACTATGTTCATCCACACTTTCTGTACTGTGTTACCAGATTGTTTTGAAGTAAAATATAACCTGAAGATGCTTTATGAACAACATTTGCAGTTGGGTATGCATGTTCAATCTGCACTCGGCTGTAAATTTACTCTAACAGTCGGCCATAAGCATGGGCGAAGAAAACTCAAGCATATGAGTCTACAATAAGGTGAATAAAACTCAAGTGTATCACTGTCAGCATTTGTCGGTGGTTACATGTGGGTGTGTATGACTGAAGTGTCTCCATTTGGCGGTAATGTGCCTGTCATTTGGGGGAGGGAGATATGCTTTTTTATGCAAGTTCAGTGTAGATGTGACCACTCATATTCAAGAAAGGGCATTTTAATGTCTTGCATGGAAATTATATGGAGTCAATAATTGGAGACTTGTAATGTATATGGCTTGACAGTTGTCAATTGGTCAATTCCAGTTGAATTTCATACACCTGGATGTAGATTGCAAATGGAGTCACCCATTCAGGTAACCCCATTTAAAATCCACACTCCCTGTGTGAAATCTTAAGGTCATGTCTACCATAGGGAGTGTGTGCATTTCAACTTAAATAGCCCATTCTTCTGCAGACACTTTCCCATACATGTTTTGAGACCCCTCTCCCTACATGTGAATTTTTCTCATACAAATGTTCAACATTGAGCTGCTTCGCCTTTGAGCGAGTGCAAGATAAACCACAATCATGTTTCTCTTGTATTATTTGTACTATTTGTTTTATTTAGCAAGAGTTAAGTTGTGGTTAACAGCGTAGTGTTTTTCTTCTGAGCTCTAGTGGTGTGCTTGGGTACTCACTTGAGAGACAGATGTAACCAACCTAAACAGCTAGAGATGGAAATGCAGTGGGTCAGAGCGGACATGGCAAAATAGTTGTTTATTTTTTGTCAGATTCCTATTGAATAAGCCTTCCATCTTGTAACTTCTTTATTCATCTTGATATTATTCCTCCTTCCTTTCATAATAAAGGAGAAAGAAAAGAAAAATGGACATGAGTCAAGAACTATAGATGTGTGAATCAGAAAATTCTCTATTCAAGATACATTGCATATCTGTTGAAGAAGTGCTTCAGGATGCAATTCTACTGTAGCTTGAGTTGAAATTCACATGATAGTGCTCGCTTGCAGTTACTGTGGGTCACCCAAATTGACCCCAGATGACCGGTTTAAAACTTTACCCAAAGTTCCTTGGATATTGGGCTGTTCTAGTTGAAATACCCTATGAAGACATAACCTTAATCTCCCAAACAGGGGGTGTAGATTTCTAATGGAGCCACCCTTAGGTCACTCCATTTTGAGGTATGAAGAATAATCATTTGAAATGTTTATAAAGTACTTGTAGTATATTTTCCCTCACTTACATCCAGTGCCATCAGTGCATTTATGCACCGCGAACAAAATAGCTAAAAATCAGCTAAAAATGATTGATCATGCATGACATGATAATTCAGTACACACTTATGGTAGGTAACTCAGGTGGTCACCCAAACCAAACTCTGCCCCAAATTCTTCAGACAGTTTTGCGCTAGACTAGGATATATTTTCACACACTTGCATTACTTAGGGTCACCCCAGCCGACCACCAGTTTACCTCTCTAAACTTTAGCCACATTCTTCGGGTGTTACAATTGATTGGTCTTACAGGTTTGGTAGGAAATGATGTATTCCAGTTTTGTAACTTAATTTTCCTCTTCTTCCCCTCATTTTTATCGCTCCAAGATATTTTTTGAGATACGAGTTCTGGAGTTTAATCAGTAAAGTGTAATATATATGAAGGTTGCGGCTTACCCGAAGGGACTTTCACCTTTTCTGGCATCGTATTTCACCAGCATTGAGTAATTGCTATTTAAGCTGCAGTGATGCTTGATGTAGTTTATGGTAAGAACCACTACGTATTTTTTTAATTAGTACAAAAATTCCAGGGATTTGTAAAGAGGGAATTATTACTTTTTTCCCATATGTTTTATCAGAAAAATGATGATTAACAGTTTCATATTACACACCAGAAATTTCATTAACAAGATATAGGCTTACAGGTTAATGTCAATTGCTAATGAGTGTGTTCATAAGCCACAACAGAACGGGCTATTCTATATGAAATCCATATCCCCTGTGGAAGACATAACCTTAATATTTCAAACAGGGAGTGTGAATTTGAAATGGGGTTACCTAAATTGGAATTGCTACACTCCTGTATGGGAGATTGTGGTCATAGGGGGTGTATGGATTTCAACTGTAATAGCCCAATGTCATCATCCTGTCTCAATTCCAGGAGCACAGTTCATTAATGTACATTTTAACTATCAAAGTTCAAAACTTTGACCTCAAGTTATGGAGAATGAGTTTTTGCACCCAAAATATTCATATAGATTGTTTGACTCTGCGGAATGGATTGAAATCACAGGCGTGGTGCTCAAATTGTTATACCTCAAGAACAGCATAGTCAAAAAATACCCCAAAATGAAAGTTTACAAGGAATTCCGATGGTACAGTTCTTTCAGGGACACCCTGTATATCACAAGTAATCATGCACAATGGGTTATTCCAGTTGAAATTTCAAAATTTTGTCTTTAAGATGTATGGATTTCAAGGAGATGCACTTTTCTGCTGCTAAGTCATTGACTTATAATGTTGTGATCTATATTTGGATGGAAATCCAGTTTAATCTGAATGTACTCTATACCAATACCTACTTTGATGACAGGATAGAATACACCACTTATGGTATGAAACCCTGTAACACAATCCCCTCATCTCCTCCTCACTCTGTCACTTAATGCAGGTGCTACACAACGGCACTTATATTACATCAACTATTACACCATCAAATATGAAATATTTATACGGTGTTATCGATTTCTTTTATTCAGTGCCAGGCGGTAACCTTGTAACTGGTGATGTAAAGTGATAGTTGATTGCATTGTTCAATATGTGCCATGATATGGATCTTTAGTGGATTGAAGTCGCATAACTTCTGGGTTTACTCTTAGAATGTAACGTTTGTTAGTTCACAAGATGGAAAGGAAGGTTGGATAAGGGACCGTTAACAAACACTTGTAAGGGGGGACCTGATGCAAAAAGAGGGGCCCTGAAATTTTTTGACCCTCCCAAGGGGGGCCCTGAAAAAAATGACCACAAATATTCCTGGGATAAATTGAGTTTATATGCTTTTCTATGGGGTTGACCCATAATTTTCATGTCAAAAAGGGGGGGGGGCTGAATTTTTTGAGGTCTGTAAAGGGGGCCCGAAAAATGTTCGTGATGAATTTTTTTTTTTTTTTTTCCCCTAACAAGTGCTTGTGAACGGTCCCTAAATTCTAGTGGCATAACCATACTTTTGTGATCCTAGGGGATGGGGGTAAGGGTAAGGAGAGTTATCTTAGTTTTTGGTTTGGGTTCCTGGAAAGGCTATTAGATTTTCATAAGGGGAGGGCGAGTTAGCGCAGTGGTAATTCCTCGCTTTGCACCACTGAGGTCCCGGGTTCAAGCCCGGCGCGCCCAAGGACTCATGTGCACTTGGTTTATCCCGATCCATGCTCGCTCTCGCAGGTTTTCTCCGGGATCTCCGGTTTCCTCCTGCTTTCAAAATTGGTGATTAGTTGTTTCGTTATCAAAACTTCCTTCACCCAATGGAATTTGGGGAGCTGCAGAAAATGGGTGGATGTTACAATCTAAGTGCGGATAGGTTTGCGCCGGGTTCGGCTGCAACTAGCCTAGTTGATGCGATCTGATTGTGATGATTCACCACGCAGCGAAATTACAGCGCTTTGAATCCTCTGGAAAAAGCGCTATATAAATTCCGAAATTTATTTATTATTTTGTAATTTTGTTGAAAAAAACATGCTTAGAGAATAAAAATCATGAAGTCTGTCCTGCAAGGGTGTGAAAATAGAATTGATTATGGTGAAAGTCCTGTATGGAGTAGTAAACTGGGTTCTGTTTGTCATCATTTGGTTATTTTCAGCCTTTTTAGTGTTTTAGGGTTACTGGGGGTACCTCTGAATGAGCATAGACCCAACTATCCACCCCCATGTTTCCTTCAAATGGGAGAGGGGTCTCATGAGTCATGCACAATAATATCAAATTATGATGATGCTGACACAGATATTCAGACACTCTAAATTTGTGCGGTGTTTTTCGTTTGCTTGTTTTGTAAAAGCTACTCAATACCTTTGTTTTATTCATTTGTGCTTTAAATCAAAAGAAGACTTTATCCTCATAAGGTGTGTTCAGACAGACATAGAATTCTTGAGGGTAGTGTCAATCCCTGACTATGTGTCCACACAACTCCATTGAAGACTGGGATTTGAGTTTTGGGATGCTTGATGATGTCAACATTGGGATAACAACTGAAAGCTTACTATGACCTATCTAGTAGCATCCTGAATCGAACCATACTAAATATAATTAAACCAAGGTCGTAGGTTAAGCCCAGGGCTCATTCACAAAGCAGTAGCACTCGGGACCACTTGATGAAGTTGCAGAATCCCCTAAATTCTTGGGGATAAATTTGGGGATAAACTTATTTGAATCCTCAAGATAGCTCATACAGCAGGGACTGTCTTTTGGAATTTGCAGGAGAGCATTGAATAGCTCTTCTGGACCCTTCATGGAGAGCTGTTTATAGCATATACAATAGAATGTAAGGAGAGAATGGTCAACTAAGGACAGCTAAAAATCACTCTCCTATATCAGATTTAAGGAGAGCAGAAGAGAGCGATTGCTCTTGCTCTCTTCAAAAGGTTGTCCCTGCACAGTGGATTTCACTAAGTTTTTGCTCAAGAATCACATTGCTTATGCAAAAACCTCTCCATGTTGATGTGCCAAGTATGTACCATGTAATTGATACACAGAATGTTGAATTACCGTTGTGTACATCATGTTCACACCATTCAATATCTATAGTCTCAATTGTGAGGCTATATGCAGTATCTTAGAACACAATAGTGACAGAACATATCCTGCAACTACATCATTGTCACTCCGTAATTGACGGATTTGGAATGTAGTGCCTGGGGAAGGGGGAACTTTTCATCTGGGCATATATGTGACCATCCAGCACAACTGAGCCCTTTATGAGATATTCAACCAAAATATTCTGCTTGAAATTAGCTTTAAAATGATGTATATCATGTCTATAGTACTTGACATTTAAGAAGTGAAAGATCAATAAAACAGTCAATAAATCCTTTGTTTCCTATTGTTTATTGTTAAGTTCAATTGAGCATATCTCAATAGTGGCACTGGATACATTCGGGCTCAGTTGTGGTGGATGGTCACATATGTGAAAAAGTTTCTGCGAAATATATATACATTTGTGGTATCAAATAGCAGCGTGATGCGAAGAATCACAAACATACACAGAAACATGCACATGAACAAACATTGCTCTTCGCTAAGGAATCCGCAATAAGCTAAAAATGTTGTGAAATAACATTGACATTGGGCTATTCCATTTTTAAAATCAACATTACCCCTGTGGAAGATTTAGCTCAAGTCTTCAACAGTGGGAGTATAAGCTTCGAATAGAATAGACAATTGGGTAACTTCCATTTGAAATACTCACTCCAGTTGTGGAAAATATAGGTAAAGCCATAATACAGGGGGAGTATGGGTTTCAAATGATTAACTCTGATGACCAATTACATTTGAAAAACATACACCCCCTGTGGAAGATATTTCCAAAATCTTCCACAGGGGGAGTGTGGATTTCAACTGAAATAACCTAATTTGATAATGAGATGGTATCAAATGTAACAGCAATGCAAAGATATAATATTACTCAAACAATCTGCACAGAAGAATGTAAACATCTCAAAAAAAGTAACTAACCCCCTTAATTAAATAATGACCATTATTCAAAAACAGGTGATTATATTACAAATCTGTAAAATGTGTTGGAAGCAGAATTTATTTCTGCACATTTTGACACCTCATTTGTAGCAATTGACTACATATTGACGTCACAGCGTACATTTAAATCAATGTAGCCCAAGATTTGAAAGTTGCAGTAAATTCTATTGATTTTGCATTCAGTGTAATGGAAGGAAATCTGTGTTATGATATCTGAGTGTTTTTATTGTAAAAATTTGTATGTAAGTACAACTTTCAAATTTGGACCTCACTACATTAAATTGACCAGTGTTTTATTGTTTTCTGGGCTATCGTATCAAATGAGGTATCAAAATACGCAGAAAAAATTCTGCTTCCAACGCATTTTACAGATTTGTAATATGATAGCTCCTTTTTGAATAATGGCCATTATTTAAGGGGGTAGTTACTTTTTTTGAGATGTTTATTTAAAATCTGCTCTAAAAGTTGGCAGAATAGCATTCATGGTTGACGATGAGGATGTACCCAATGGCAAACATAGTTTGACATAACATTCATAGTCGACAATGAGACTGTGTCAACTGTGATGCAACGGTATTACTCGAGCACCATGCGCAAAGTGTAGTGTTGATTACAAACCTTGATGGTTTTACCAGATTTAATCTTCTTCTAGGTCAAGGTAGGGTAGAAGATACATCAATTGTATTATATCTCTTCCTTTTATTTTTAGTTTGAAATAACATTCATATAGATGGAAATGAGATGGTTTTAATGTGGTAACTGCGGTGCAGAAACATGCTCATGTATGGACATTGTTCTTCAAGGTAGTGTTGATTACAAAACTGGATAGTTTTACCAGATTTAATCTCAGCTTCTAGGTCAAGGTAGGGTAGAAGATACAGTGATTGTATTTTTCTCCCTTTCATGTTTTTGGGTCATTGTTTTTCCAGGAGAAATCAAACTGTGTTCTGAGGAATCGATGTGGGACACACATAAACTGAAATTTAAAACGGCGCCTTCCTACAAGATCTGATTTTCTTTTCACATGCATGAACATTTCCTGGCAATGAGTTATTCCACTTGAAATCCATACACCCCCCATGGAAGGGGTGTAGATTTAAATTGAGTCACCCTTTCAGGTATCCATTTGAAAGTCACACTCCCTGTGTAGAGATTAAGGTCATGGCTGTATGGATTTTAACTGGAATAGCCCAATAAGGTATTATCACATATCAGGTTTTACAACAGCAACTGTCCAGTGTTCTAAAAGTGTAACAGGATTGTTATATACTGTTAAACATTTTTTACTGTTTTTTAATTTCACAGGAGCCCATATTTGTGGCTTGAAATGCCTATGAATTTAGTATTTTGTGTGTGTTCAGGTGTTGAGGCTATAGCATTTGGATTAATGTTCGGACTAGGAGTGGTATTTGCATCCTCGGTGTGGAGATCTTTTCCAAATTTGATGTTTTTGAAGATATTTCATATGGAATCAATGTAACATACTGGGTTTTGTAGAAAAGGAGGACAAATATCACCTGATGTGAATGAAGTTATACCCTTTATTTTAGCTGATGGACAAGTTTCCTTTCTTACACATGCAGGGTGTCTTAAAATATATAACTTGACCTGACTGATCCAATAAAAAAGTTGTGATATGTAGCGGTACTTATTTTGGGACACCCTTGTATCAAAAATTGATTGATGCGCTAGTGTAGGGCTAGTAATACAGATGACCAAGGAAGTATCACTTCCTCAGCCCCAGGACTATAACACCTACAGCACTAGATACCTGTCCCTTTTGGTTACAAATGCCATTTATCTAGAGTCTATGTAATTAAATTGAAATTGAACTACAATTACTGTATCAATGATATCAAATAGTATCTTGTGTTATGTTAATGCATTGCATGCTAGCCATAGCCTTCAACATAAAAAGTTTTGAGATATTTTCTCAAAATATTAAGAGCTACTAAGGAACCACTGAACCAATACTAGGCTTGTTTGTACTCATTTTCTTGCATTTTTCATGCTGATTCCAAATATGGTAATGAAAAATTACAATTCTGAATTTTTTGAAATTTTGAATTTTTTAAAAATGTGTCGTCTGCAGTCTACACCCGCGTGGAGAGAGTTAACAATACTCTGTTATATGTGGCTGTGTTGTTATAAGATACATACAATTGATTTCAATTTATTGGTTGGGAATGTTTCTATATTAGATCTACTTGATTGGTTTGGATTGCTTCTACATTGTATATCAGATCCAATGCACACTTAAACATACTGTTCCTGTTATCATACATTGTTCCTGTTACCCTGGGTAATTCCTTATATGCCTGATTATTAAAGTTACAATGAGTTTCCTGCCAAATCAAGTAAATTGAATTGCAAACGTTTCAGTTTCAGTTTATTGTCACCATATATACAAGTCACTATACAAGAATAATAATAAAATAAAACGTTGGTGGGGAAACCAAAAAGAGTACAGCTCACAATATAGGATCACCAGATTGCAAAATGATGACGATAATTACCTAAATTGTTACTACAAACATGACAACTACAAACAAAGGACAGGGCATGGTAAATGCAAAACAAGGGACCGGACAGGAAATGTGTGACTGAACACTGAAACGAATGCAGTGATGATGGCATCAGCTATAACAAAATAATAATTAATTAGAAGTTATGCAATGCTATCTACTGAAGACAGCATGCTTGTGTTATACCTGCTGACATAGGTATGGGCTGCCTACTGAAGATATGCAATGCTATCTACTGCAGATAGCATGCTTGTGTTATACCTACTGACATAGGACACATGGGCTGCCTACTGAATATATGCAATGCTATCTACTGAAGATGGCATGCTTTTGTTATACCTACTGACATAGGATATGTGGGCTGCATACTGAAGATATGCAAGTGCTATCTACTGAAGATAGCATGCTTGTGTTATACCTACTGACATAGGATACATGGGCTGCCTACTGAAGATATGCAATGCTATCTACTGAAGATAGCATGCTTGTGTTATACCTACTGACATGGGACACATGGGCTGCATACTGAAGATATGCAATGATATCTACTGAAGATAGCATGCTTGTGTTGTACCTACTGACATATGATACATGGGCTGCCTACTGAAGATATGCAATGCTATCTACTGAAGATAGCATGCTTGTGTTATACCTACTGACATAGGACACATGGGCTGCATACTGAAGATATGCAATGATATCTACTGAAGATAGCATGCTTGTGTTATACCTACTGACATAGGATACATGGGCTGCCTACTGAAGATATGCAATGCTATCTACTGAAGATAGCATGCTTGTGTTATACCTACTGACATAGGATACATGGGCTGCCTACTGAAGATATGCAATGCTATCTACTGAAGATAGCATGCTTGTGTTATACCTACTGACATAGGACACATGGGCTGCATACTGAAGATATGCAATGCTATCTACTGAACATAGCATGCTTGTGTTATACCTACTGACATAGGATACATGGGCTGCATACTGAAGATATGCAATGCTATCTACTGAAGATGCCATGATTGTGTTATACCTACTGACATAGGATACATGGGCTGCCTACTGAATATATGCAATGCTATCTACTGAAGATAGCATGCTTTTGTTATACCTACCTGGACAAAACTAGTAAGTTTTTACTTACTCTCTAATATTTCGTCATACACGTCGGAGGACTTCCTTCAGATGTTTCACATCTGAAGAAGTCCTCCGGCGTAGGACGAAAATTAGAGAGTAAGTAAAAACTTACTGGTTTTGTCAGCGAAAATTTCTAATTGATATGTCTTACAAACCTGATGAATCTATTCACTGAAGTTAGGAATTTATACGGACAATCCACGGTCAAGAAAATACGTGATTTGGAAAGTGTAAACAAGGCACTTATGTCCTAAGTCACGTATATGACCCACTTTTGAAGACTGGAAACAAGACCAATCACAACCGGAAGTCAGTTTCCGGGAAAGTGGATCAGATGTTTCACATCTGAAGAAGTCCTCCGACGTGTAGGACGAAATATTAGAGAGTAAGTAAAAACTTACTGGTTTTGTCAAGCGAAAATTTCTAATTGATATGTCTTACAAACCTGATGAATCTATTCACTGAAACTATCTACTGAAGATAGCATGCTTGTGTTATACCTACTGACAAAGGATACATGGGCTGCATACTGAAGATATGCAATGCTATCTACTCAAGATAGCATGCTTGTGGTATACCCACTGACATAGGACACATGGGCTGCATACTGAAGATATGCAATGCTATCTACTGAAGATAGCATGCTTGTGTTATACCTACTGACATAGGATACATGGGCTGCATACTGAAGATATGCAATGCTATCTACTGAAGATGCCATGATTGTGTTATACCTACTGACATAGGATACATGGGCTGCCTACTGAAGATATGCAATGCTATCTACTGAAGATAGCATGCTTGTGTTATACCTACTGACATAGGATACGTGGGCTGCATACTGACGATATGCAATGCTATCTACTGAAGATAGCATGCTTGTGTTATACCTACTGACATAGGATACATGGGCTGCATACTGAAGATATGCAATGCTATCTACTGAAGATAGCATGCTTGTGTTATACCTACTGACATAGAACACATGGGCTGCCTACTGAATATATGCAATGCTATCTACTGAAGATAGCATGCTTTTGTTATACCTACTGACATAGGATACATGGGCTGCATACTGAAGATATGCATATGCTATCTACTGAAGATAGCATGCTTTTGTTATACCTACTGACATAGGATAAATGGGCTGCATACTGAAGATATGCAATGCTATCTACTGAAGATAGCATGCTTTTGTTATACCTACTGACATAGGATACATGGGCTGCATACTGAAGATATGCATATGCTATCTACTGAAGATAGCATGCTTTTGTTATACCTACTGACATAGGATACATGGGCTGCATACTGAAGATATGCATATGCTATCTACTGAAGATATGCATATGCTATCTACTGAAGATAGCATGCTTGTGTTATACCTACTGACATAGGACACATGGGCTGCATACTGAAGATATGCAATGCTATCTACTGAAGATAGCATGCTTGTGTTATACCTACTGACATAGGACACATGGACTGCCTACTGAAGATATGCAATGCTATCTACTGAAGATAGCATGCTTGTGTTATACCTACTGACATAGGATACGTGGGCTGCATACTGACGATATGCAATGCTATCTACTGAAGATAGCATGCTTTTGTTATACCTACTGACATAGGATACATGGGCTGCATACTGAAGATATGCAATGCTATCTACTGAAGATAGCATGCTTTTGTTATACCTACTGACATAGGATACATGGGCTGCATACTGAAGATATGCATATGCTATCTACTGAAGATAGCATGCTTTTGTTATACCTACTGACATAGGATACATGGGCTGCATACTGAAGATATGCATATGCTATCTACTGAAGATATGCATATGCTATCTACTGAAGATAGCATGCTTGTGTTATACCTACTGACATAGGACACATGGGCTGCATACTGAAGATATGCAATGCTATCTACTGAAGATAGCATGCTTGTGTTATACCTACTGACATAGGACACATGGACTGCCTACTGAAGATATGCAATGCTATCTACTGAAGATAGCATGCTTGTGTTATACCTACTGACATAGGATACGTGGGCTGCATACTGACGATATACAATGCTATCTACTGAAGATAGCATGCTTTTGTTATACCTACTGACATAGGACACATGGGCTGCATACTGAAGATATGCATATGCTATCTACTGAAGATATGCATATGCTATCTACTGAAGATAGCATGCTTGTGTTATACCTACTGACATAGGACACATGGGCTGCATACTGAAGATATACAATTCTATCTACTGAACATAGCATGATAATAGTATCTACTGCAAATAGCATGTGCATACTTTTATTTATAGGGTGTTGTGGTGTTTACTGATGATTGCATGGATGTCCTTTCTATTTCAGAAAGCATAACATTGCTGTCTATTGTAGATAGCACCTTAAAAATTGTAAATGTTATCTACTGAAGATAGCATGCTTTCTACTGAAGATAGCAGACATGTGTTTACCTACTAAGTCATGCATGTCACACATATAACAGATTATGGAAGACATGATCTTAATCTTCTACACAGTGAGTGTAAATTTAAAATGGGGTTACCTGAATAGGTGACTCCATTTGAAATCTACGCCCCATATATGTGGGAGATTAAGGTGATGACTTCCAGAGGGGTTGTATGGATTTCAACTGGAATGGTCCAATGGTGTATATCATGTTTTGAGACTGAACTCGTCATTTACTGGCTAACTATTGGACACTAACTTATAATGAAGGTGATTCATTGAGACATTTCATTTGTAAGTGAGCAACAAGTCCATAGCAACTGTTGTTTAAGAGCGCATCGGGTCAATCTTTTGTCATCGTTGATCCCTATAGTTGCAGATCGTCAATAGTCAACAGTATTGCCACATACATGATTGGATTTATCAATTGGGTGACCTTTGAAGATTTTCCCCACAACTTTGTACCATTTCATATTTTGTATAACTCAAATGGTTAAGAAAAAATTGGGCAACTTTTAAACATTGGCTCCAGCGACGTTGTTTCTTGTCCTAAACAAACCAACGGTGATGAGAATTGGGCGACTATTTGACCCGCGATTGAGGGTGGAAATGTGTGGCAACCCTGAAAGCATATTATACAGTGACAGCCGGTTGCATTGGGATGGGATGTCAATCAGCTAGGCAAAACGACATGAAATATTGATGAGTTCCTGGCTCAGGGCAATATATCTGACTAAATCTGAAGTTGTTTGTTGTAACCTGGGCATTGAGAGCAACAACTTTAAGGCACTATGGGTGATCCACACAGATGTTTAAACATATTGGACAATTGGATCAGTGGAATCAGGCCCGTACACAGGATTTCATTGGGGGGTGCTGATTTTGAAAAAGTGGACCTTTTTCCAGGGGGGGCAATTTTGTGAAAAATTGACAAAATTTTGACCTTTTGTCCAAAAAAGCGTAAAACACCTGATTTTTTGGCTCGCTATGCTCGCAAATTCTGAAATTTTGGGACTTTTTGTATACTTTTTCAAATTTGGGGGAGGGGGTGCATCGCACCCCCCCTGCCTACGGGCCTGTGTGGAATAGCTTAATAGTGATAATCATAAGTCTATACAATTCTCATGAAAAATGATGGCTTTATAAGCAAACTGATAAAATGTCATCATAGTTATAAAATTCTCATTAGGTTATTTTTTGTATGAAAAAATGGAGAAAATGCTTTTTTGGTCAGAATTTCCGTATTCAAAGTTAAATTAATAAATAACTACTTTTGCATGCTACAATTGTGATGCAATGAAGCAAAATATGTTTCTCATTAGGTATAATTAATTTTCACTTTTTTCCATTTTATGTCACTACCTATTTTACAGATCACAATGTAGAAAATCCAATTTACAAAGATTCACATCATCAATTCACAATAAACTACTTCATATTATTATTAATACACTTAAAACTTTCTATTTTTGTCTCTTCTTTTTATTTCTTTGTTATAGCTTGCGTTTGTTTTGGTCATGGTCATATCTCAAAGTCAATTTTATTGACATACATCAATTTTATTGACGTACCTGGGATAAAAATATTTTAATTGATCGCATCATATTGACAGAAACGTTAATAATCAATTCATATTTCCGGTCAGCTGATATTTACTAGAATCTTTATGTCAGGAGATTAAATGGGCTGTTCCATTTGAAATGCTTATACCCCTGTGGAAGATTTTGGAAATATCTTCCACAGGGGGAGTATAAATTTTAAATGGAATTAGCACATTTGGTGCTTTATTTGAATGTTATACACCCTCTGAAAAAGCATCAATCTGAATCTTTCACAGAGGGAGTGTGAGTTTCAAATGGAGCTATATAATTCTATTTGAAATTCATACTCCCTCTGTGGAACATATTTGCAAAATCTTCCACAGGGGTAATATGGATTTCAAATGGAATAGAGCAATGTAAGATACAAAATACAGTAAAGGTTGCGATTTTGTTTTTTAATGTGTTAATAATGACAATGATTAACCAATTGTATTTTTGTTTTGTCTTTCTTTTTCATATAAACCATCTTCTCAATTGCTGTTCCTCTATGGCTGTATACAGGTAAGTAATGTAGCATTAACAGTGGCCATTATTTGATCCATAATTGTTTGCTTGTCTTTGCTAGACTGACCCTATACATAAATATCTGGAAAAAGTTACTACTGTACAAAAGAATACCAACCCTAATTTTGGAAATTTCAGAAAAGGCTTTTTTTCATGCAGAATTTTTGACCTCATGAAAAGTTTTGTATCAGTTTCTTCACACTTCTAAACTGTTTTAAACCATGTTTGAAGTGATGCAATAGACATATATCTCAAATGACATCTATTCAAGCTTCTTTATTAAGCTAATTAGGCCTATGTAAACATGTTTTGGCTATGAAATTTAAAATGTATTAAAGAAAATTTGAAACCTAACCGCCCGACCACCTCTTCCACAGATATTGCGAGGGCACGCAAACAATTTTTTTGCCTTAACACACAAACACACACACAATTTACAAAGTGAAGGTGATGTTCAGTCAATTCACCTCAGTCATTTAGTCACATGTCATAGGATGTAGTGGCATCAGACAATGTTAGTAAAAAGATGCCAAGTTCCTTGCATAGCAATGCCCTCGAGTAGGACAGTGACCAGTGAAGCACACACAAGTCACGTCACTGCGCGACTAAAAGACAAATCGTGTCATACAATTGAAATTGAAATTTTCTTCCCCATGTTTCCTCTTCTTTACAAGAAAAATACTGCAAGAAAATTAAAAATAACACTACACTGGATGTTGTGTACTTCAGTGAACACGACTGCTGTGGAAGATTGTAGAAATATCTTCATAGGGGGAGTATGAATTCCAAATGGAAGTAGCGTGTAACCCTCTCTTATTTGAAACTCACCCTCCCTCTGTGGAAGATTCAAGTTGAATTTTTTTTCAGAGAGTGTATGAAATTCAAATGGAGCTAAAGTATGTATACCTTCTTCGAGTCAGTAAAGTAAAATCTAATTTTGTAAATTTTGTAGGAATCTATTATGCTTAAGTTGGATTCCTTGCAACATTCCCTTTCTGAAAATGTAACTTTTATATACTTCTCATTGTTACATTTAGAGATACAATAAAAAACAATATCTAAATTACTGACTCAAGGAAGGTATACACACTATACCTTATGTGTTCATCCAATTTGAAATTAATACTCCACCATGTGGAAGATATTCCACAGGAGGGGGTGTGTAATTTAGATAGATGAGCCCATTGCTCCGTGATATGCAAACATGCGCAGGGTTTTTAAAAACTAACTTCAGGAAACGTTTTAAGTTTGAACAACAAGACGTGGCTGCCCAAACCGGCAGAGAAGAAGATTTAAAAAAAATGCCTTGAAGCTTTTGTCATGCCTGTCACAATAAATTTGCATTAAGCTTCCAATCACCAGCATAAAACTACTGAAGCAACAAAAACCCATGCTGTGTACTCAGCGTATTTAAGCGTTCAGTCACTGTTTTTTCTTCCAATACTTCTACATTGCAACTCCACCTGGAGATAGCTTTTAAGAGACTTAAACGGAAAGCGGGTAAATTGACAAAACATCAGGTGGAATGTTGCCACATCCGGGGTATTGCCAACTTGTTGCTGGCTTAAAGGGAGTATGTTGTATTGTATTGGGTCAGCATCTTGCTTTCTTTTAATGTGGTTGGTGTCACTATCATTCTAAGTGTGTGACATGATGAAAGAGTGTAACTGATATACTGGGATCCCAAACATGCTCATCTATCAAGGCACGATTCTTTAACCCCAATATCCTTTTACACTCATTAAATGACCTTTCATTGCATTGGGTACTCTACAACTTGAGGTCAAGTGTGGTGCTTTGATTGTGAAGTGGAGGTCAGTGAACTACACCCGTGGAGATGAGGCCATTTTGGTTCACAGTGATATAGACATAGCAAATATGGGCTATTCCAGTTGAAATCCATATACCCACTATGGAAGACATGATATAATCTTCTTCACAGGGGGTGTAGATTTCAAATGGAATCATACATTATAGTAACCTTGCTTGAAATTCACACTCCCTGTGTGGAAGATAGAGGTCTGAGACGAAAATACCTAAATACCTATTTTTAGGTATTTTTGTCTCGGATAGAGGTTGTGTCTTCCACAGGGTGTGTGGATTTTAAACTGGAACAACCCATTATAGAATACTTTCATTCACTGTATTAAAAAACAGTAATGTTGGTGGATTTGCTCTATTATATTACCTGTGTTGTTCGTCCTGTTGGCTATTAGCTAAGATATCGCATATGCTGATGCAAAAGAAAGTAGAGTTACAACAAACTTCACATCAGATTGAAACCTTTTTTAGATGAAAAGTAGTATGGATCCTAGGGTATAGGATGACGGCAGACATGTTCTTACATAAAGGTAAATCTCCTGGGTTGGATAACGTGGGCTAGTCGTGTCGTTTTAACCGGGGTTTAACCCACTCAATTCCAGTAGACCGACCACGCTTAAATGTTGCGTATTCATTGGAAACGTTTGCTTTCAGCAAAAGCTCTTGTTGGACTGCAAGCATGATAACAGTACTCAGAGAATTCTTTTGGAAAATATCAGTATCATTCAAAATAAGTTTCGTAGTGGAAAGTGGAGTGGGTGGATAAATTTGTGGGAAAAAAAAAAGCAGGAATTGCTTGTGGCTTAACAATAAAGGTACATACTCATAAATAGTAGCCGTGGAAGTTTGAGCATGGTCCGTGTAGATGTGTCTGTGGGTGTGCAAATGAGGATGTACATCCAAACTAGCATGATAACTGAGGATACTCAGCAACCGGGGATGTCCACAGTTCCCTTTCCCAACCGGCATATTGCAAACAAAGCAAAATTTCATATAAGACCATGTCTTTGCTGATGTAGGGTCAAATCTCGGTTTGAGTGTAACACTTCAATTGGGTCCACGGTTTGATGCGGAGTTTCAGGTGTGCTGTGTCCTAGGTTAGATAGGTCCAAGATGTAGGTCCTCATTTGTTTGCCTCTACAAGTAAGGGGTGTATGTGATGGTGTGGGGGTGCGTTTGTAAATGCCTTCAAACGAGGACCTACATATGGATACACACCATAAAACGAGGACACACCTCCAAACGAGGACGTCCTCGGTTTGAAACTATGACCAGGATGACGTAAATGATGCAAATATGCATATGAGATAGCATATAAGATAGGTCCCCCATAGCAGGTATAGGATGGGTCTCAGTTGGAGAGTAAGTTGTCTGGTGTGTTTGCGTGAGGTCCACGGTGTGTCGATTAAAAATGGGTGTGAAAGTCCTCGGTTAGATCCTGCTAAAGTCGAGGTCCTCGTTTGAACGTATTTACAAACAGGGGTGTGTCTGTTTGTGTGCATGCACTCAGCATTTAATACAAATTTACCGATGGCAATCGGTTTGATGGGTGCAGAAAAAAGATGCAAATCCCTAGTGGATTGAAACAGTATCGGTTGCCAGGAGGGACACGAGATCCCAGAGAAGATGAATTATACTTCCCACAATGCATTTCTTCCATTTCAATAATCTGCACTAATTTGCTATCCAGTGCAACATAGGTTGATAGTGACAAGCGGTACCTCAATGAACAGAGTACACCCAGTGCTTGCAAATTGTTTTTATTCAATGAATATTGAACCATGTTTAGCCAGTCTATTCTCAACATGAAAACAAGTGGAACCTATACAAAGAAATAGGAGTGTGATATGATGAAATGAGATGATGTATTATGTTGCAAAGGATTCTGGGAAGGGTGCAATATCTTCTCTGGTTAGATCCTATAAATTGGGATTCTCACTTTCCTGTATTAAGTCCATTGGTTAGGTAAATCCTAGAGAAGATATCTTACACTTCCCAGAATGCATTTCTCCTATTTTCTGTACTGAGTTGCTATCCAGTGCAACATGGGTTGATAGTGAGAAGATGAATAGTGAACAGAGCACACCCAGATCTTGCAAAAATATATTTATTTCTTGAGTATTGGACCAAATTTAGCCAGTCTTTTCTCAACATGAAAACAGAGGGAACCTGTACAAAGTAATGAGAGTGGCATTTGATGAAAAGAGGTGATGTATCATGTTGCAAAGGATTCTGGGAAGGGTGAGATATCTGCCCTAGGTAACTGCTACCTGTGTGGGTTATGTAACAAAGATCTTTTAGAGAGAAAGGCTGTAAGTTGGATTTACTTTCCTAGCTTTATACTGCCTTTTGAGCTTGTAAAGAACCCATTAGAGTACCTCTGCATAACAAATTATGTAGGCATATCATATTTTCTACTTATGATTACTGGGATTTGTTGATGTAATTTTCTTAACAAAATTTTGACTACATCTACAATCCTCATGAATCTATTCCAAAATATTTTTGGTTCTTTGAGAAAAAAGAAAGTTCTGGAAAATGTTTTGTTATGAAAGAATTATAAAGAAAAAATAGATGGGAGAATGGGTAAATTTTAAAGGTTTCTTTGCCATAATCTTTAAAATGATTAAAATCAAAAACAAAATCTGAATTTTGTATCTTGCCATAGTTCCTATTTAATACACAGGTTTCACATTAATCCATGGCACTATTGCCTTTCTTACAGAGCTCCTGATTGGTTCATTACATGATATAATTATCTAAGTAACCAATCAAATTCAAGATTTCTTTGCAAGTTTACACTCAATCCCATTCAGTCCTATTAACCATTCTTATCATATCTCTGATTGGCTCAATATATTATACACCTGGCTTTATAACCAATCAAAATAGTTCTTACACATCAATAATTTAGCCAATAATGCCCATGAAAATTTAACAAATTGTCCAAATTTTAGGAAATTTTATTTTTATCATGCTATGCAAAATTGTGAAAAAAGTAAAAGAGAACCAACTCCGCATGTGACGTCTGCATGCTGCAATGGAGACAAAAAGTATACCACTGGATTAATATTTTCACTACGCCCAGTAATCTTTAATTTATGTGCTTGTTTGTACTCTATAAAGCATTGTGCTGATAAAACTCAAAAAATGCAGATTATCATTTGATTACGGGCTCTGCGGGCGGGTAAAAACACTATTTTGTTCTCCAGCGTGACAAACCAGTATGGCAGGCAGATTTACCATAATGTTACACATGGGACAGTTATGAGTCGGTTTTTCTTGGGTCTATAATCTTTTATACATACCTTTTCAGGATTTTTGACAACATCAAATGGCATGATCTCTCTGATAAAAGGATGTGCAGTGTTTGTAAATCATCTGCTAGATACATTCAATGTATATATCCTAACCATCTATATAGCAGTTTCATCAGATACTATGAGCTAGAAATATCCCAATCCAAGTGACACAGTTCATGAACTTCCATTCAACAATCATAGCTCAAAATTTGACCTCAAGTTGTGGAACGCGAGTTTTTTTACAACCAATACATTCAAAGGTCACTCTATGCATGTGCAAGCATATTAGGGTTAAAGAACTGTGTACTGATAGATGAGCTTAATTGAGACAGACTTGATGAAAATAGAGCATTTAATTGAAATGTCGTAATGAATTAGTTCTGCAGCAATTATCACCTTGCTGCAGTGCTTTATTATATCCTCCTTGGGCAAGTAAACACATTTTGTGAAGAAATTGTATGTTTTAAACAAATGGGTGATTATTTCAGCTCTCTTCTGTTGGTGTTTTTAATAAGGTTTATGTACTCTCTTCAGGTGTTTTGTTGTTTTTGGAAAGCTGTCTGTGTTTTTATTTATTTATTTTCAGTCTGTATTTGGACTTTTTAGCGCAAATTCACATGCTTTTCCAAGCTTCTTTCATCAGTTTTTGGTTGGTGTTTTGAGTGGTACTGAGTGGCATCTCTGTGATAGGTATATAATTTATGTGATATTTTTGCACAAAACAAACACAAGCAAAATCTTGTAAGTGTATGAAAGACAAGCCAATTTTGTTTGTATGAAAATATGCTGTTATACTTAACTCCAGGAAGCTGTTCCATGCCAGTGCATTTTGCTGTTGTGTCAGTTGGACAACTGCTTGGTTACTGATATGTGTTCAGAGTAGAGTATTGAAGTAATCCAGTGTGTAATTTTGGTTCATTTTGATGGACAGGATTTTAAGACCATCTGAATAATTATAAGTTTCTTTTTGCGCTCAGTTTACTTGTGGTGTACCAATTAAGTATACATTAAGGCAGTGTTCACTAGCTGAAGTAAAACAAAAAACATGCATGCAGATTTGTAATAGAAGACATGTTGTGTTTGCTTAAACAAAACCATAGTACATTATTCCACTTAAGGTGTAGTATGAAGTTTCAACATGGATGATCACTTCGTATCATTTCGTCTCGGTCAACCACCTTTCTTCGCCGCTCCGTCTCTGCGCCTCGGGTTGGACATCATTACCATTCTTTCAACATTTTACATTCAGGCTTTAATGGATATGGTTACTTAAGTGTGCTTGAGAATGAGTAGATTCATTTCTACAGATGCCATTGGAAGGGTTTTAATCCTCTCAATGCAATATGTTTGCTAAATACAGTCTTTTGAGTAGAGGAATTTGCGATGAAAGTTGGCAGTATTAGCAATTATGCAAATATATTATGGAAATAATGTTCAGTTGAGTACTTGTATCTTAAGAAATCGCCTGGCATTTGCAAACTGTATAATCACTTTGGAACTTGGCATTTTCAAAATGTACAATCACTGGACATGTATTATCACTATATTACCTATTGGGCAACTACAGAACAGTAACAAAACAATTTGATGGTATTTTCATATTACAGGGGACATAAAACACAATTAATAAAAAAGACTACATTTGAACAGTTAGGTAGTTCTTGTGTTCACTGCAAAATGACAATATTGCTCAATTGGATGATTGTAGCAGCTTTTGATCGCTTATGCTGTATTGTAGTTTGTTACAGTTTCAATGACTTCCGATGTCACCCACTAAATCGTCACCCGTACTGTTTTCTACTTAGCACATCACCGTGAATTACCCACTATTAACCACCTCATTACCCGTCAACTGATGCTCAGTAGAAACACACTGAAAGTGTGCTGAGCAAATCCACATTTGGGAAAACACCACATTTAGTGTGGATTATTAGCGTCCAGTGTGGATCACCCTCAGTATCATATCGCTGTTTATTGAAGATGTTTTAGCCACATTTGTCTCCATTAACAAGAACCTGTCTGCATCCCCCATTACCCCTATAGCAAGTTTCAAGCCATTTTCTTTACATACACAAAGTTTACTATGCTAATGGATAGTCGGATGATGAGTTTGCCTATTAGGGTAAATTCTGTGAGTTCTTTGTCAAGGTGACATTGAGTTTCAACAAATTGTCGTCAGCTTTTGTGCCCTTATATTGCCCAGATCCATCGGTGTGTGCAATCCATGTCTGAGTGAAATAATATGACGCATGTCCATCTGTGTGGTCAATAGGAAGCTTAAAGGAGTGTGGCCCGATTATATCTTAGTCAGTAAATTCACAATTAGTTTTGAACACACATGGCCGCCGGACGCAGTAATGACAGCAAAAATATCATTTTGGTAAATTTGCCAAAATGATATTTTAAAAAGATTTATATGATTCCTTAAATGATTCTTTAGAAAGGTCCTTGAACCGATTTATGTTTTTTTCATATTATATTGCAAAATAACTTGTTCTGTAAGAGCAACCCCCATTAGAGTGAATTGTTGAGCACATGGCAAAACAAACTTTACGTTAAGACAACAAAAGAAACAGCGAGTTCAATAAAAACTTTTGCTAAATCATATATTACGTCATTTTACCCTTGAAAACAATGAAGATGCATTGAAGCTATCCTCTTCATGTAATGAATTTTGTTTTTCAAGTACACCACATCATCAGGAGTCCCCATAGTGGCTAAACTGTACCAATATATTATTTAGATCAAGCAACCCTGGAGGAATCGTACCAAAGACTTGTTGTTTTTTAAACGTGCCAGTTTTCCAGCGCCTACTTAGGGGATTTCATGTTGTCTTGTATGCTAGAAATCAAACACTACTTGATGACTGTTGTCTTTGCATGCTATTCCCTGGATATCGGTTTGGCTTATATTTTGAGGCTTTTATCAATTCTCCGTTAACAGGCTTTTAGTGGCATTTAAAGGACGATGATCCAATTCCATCCCATGCTGTGTTATCCCCCCATTTGCACCTCTGGAATTTCTTCATTAGTTAATTTCTTGGATAATTGTTTTCTTTTTAATAAGAGACAAAAAAAAGAGCTGCATAAAATCGCCCTATAGAATTCTGATAATTAATCGGTTAACCATGGATAGCACATTTTCATTCATTTTATAACTCTTTAAAACAATATTTCGATTACTGAGGGTTCAGATTCTACAAGCACTTAAAATAGGGAAAATAGAGAAGGGGCCTCCACTGGGACATACCTCGAGGGGAAATAATCGTTTGAACTTTTTATAACTGTTTTAGATGAAAATGGTGTCAGTTGAGAACAAAAATGCACTATTGATTGAATGTTTCTTGATAGAATTTATCGGCAGTTTTGGGATAAGAATAAATAACAGAAGAATAGTAAAGTTTGGCCTCTTGCACAGCTTTAAACACTTCTCAAGAGTAAGTATATCAAATAACATTGCTTGCATCGGAGAACATGAAATAGGTTATGGGGAATATGAGATGAGGACACACTTTTGTCCTGGTTTTGATGACATGCTTCTGTAAGGTACTTTGTTGACTGGTAATAGTGGTATGTAGTTGTCTTCTATAGCTCTATTTTTGTCTCAAGAAATGTGACCAAAGTAAAGTGTGTGGGGGGGGGGGGGATTATTGTGAATGGATATGTAGTGTCAGTTATGTGTTTTATAAGCATTGAAAACAATACTTACTGGGAGGATGGCAATTTAATTCTCGCATACGGCCCTAGCTACTATGGGCTATTTGCAGGGAGGAGATAAGTTTACGTGGCTGCTTATGGGTTCGAATTTCAAGCAGCCTAATCATGAAGTTCCCGTGGCCGGGTGGTTAAGGCACAGGTCTCATAAACCTGAGGTCCTGGGTTCGATTCCCAGGCGGGATTACTTTTTCTACTTGTCTACTTTATTATTTGCGACGGCGAACCTGGTGAAATGTTTTTATATATAATTCCTGTCGATCATGCCACTGTTTTTCCATGGAAAACAACGCTGTTCTTGGAAAAAGGTATCAACTTATCATGGTTAGCTTGCTGTGTATAAGTGTAAATCATCCTTATGCTTTTCTTAACTATTTTGTGATACACCACAATATTCCTATTGGGGTCACCTGCACAGGACAACCAGCAGTGACACTGTATGGTACTACACTTGTACTCTTCTGGTATTGCACAGTAAAGTACCTTGGCGATGGTGTACCTGTGCCCGGCCCCCGCACTCCGTGCATCCGCGGGTATTCATGCTCATCAAAAATTTTGCGAAATAAGGGGTGTTTTCAGATAAAGAAACGCGATTCGCGAAACACACAAAAAAAGGGGTGTTTTTTCAAACCATGTGTTCGCGAAATTGAAAAAAAAGGGTATTTTCATCGAGCAGCCTACGCGTTTCTGCCAGAAAAGGGTATATTAGAAATATCGCTCGTGTTTTAGCAAAAATAGGGTATTGTCGAAGGGCAAATAATTGGCTAAATCGCTAAAAAAAAGGGTGTTTTTCCCTAAAAACTTCGCTAATGAGATGCAAAAGGGGGGTGTTTTTAAAGTTCACCAACAAGCATGAATACCTCATGGATGCACGGAGTGCAGGGGCTGGGACCTGTGCAGGCAGCCCGATAGGAATCTTGCTGGGTGGGTAGTGTTTAAAAAGAGGTAATTTTGAGCAAGTTTTGTGTATATGAAATGAGTTTCAAAGATGTGTGTGTTTAAACATTTGCTAATCCCAGGCTTACATAGATTTACACAAACAGTTCAAAAACATTTTTGCAAATGTTTGATTTTGGATTGCCAACGAAGTTCACTTACAGGTGAGCATTTTGCTATTCCAGTTACTATCCCTACACCCCCTGTGGAAGACATGACCTAATCTCCCACACATGGAGTGTGAATTTCAAATGGGGTTACCTGAATGGGTGATTCCATTTAGAAATCTACACCCCGTGTTTGGGAGAGTTAGGTCATGTCTACCGTAAGGGGTGTATGGATTTTAACTGGAACATCCCATTAATGTAGCATTAAGTGTTCCTCCTCTCAAGGATCCAATATGACATTAATGTTGACATTCTTGTCATACTTAATATTGACGATACATCAGAACTCGAAAAAGCACACAAGTTGATGAAAATCTGATAGTAAACTTGTCTCTTAACTTTTCCACACAAGTAGAGCTATAAACCTAAATGAGTAGACCAAATTCAAATTCATCATCTAGACCAATTATGCAACACATTCGGTGAATTGATTCAAAAAACAAACCAGAAATAGCATAAGCTTAAACTAGATGTCATGTTTTCAATGCTTTTTCTTCTCAATACTTGTATTTTAATGCGAGTGGCGTGTACTATAGTGGTTTATGCAAAAGCTCTCTTAAAAGCAGCATACCATAGATAAAGATCACGAGGACTCATTAGACAATCTTCATCCACAAGCTATGTTCACACAGTGTTTACCTCCGAGTTACCGTCACATGGAGGTTAACTCAGAAGTAAGATGAAATAATCCCCTTAACCCAGGTACTTGCATGTTGACACGATACACCGTCCCCATAGGGCTGTTAACATGAGGTACTACTCCATCTTAAGGGGTACTACACCCCTTGATAAATGTGTGACTATTTTTGCATTTTTCTCAAAACTATTAAAACACTTACACTGGTAACAAAAGTTATATACAGGGGCAAGGAATCCAGTTAATACACTGAAATATCAGTGGCTCAAGACAAGTAGTTATTGATTTATTGATCAAATATTGGTTTTCCCTCATTTTTGACTGTAACTCCACAACTGTTGTCGGTGCTGAAATAAAATTTTCAATGCAGTAGTTGTAGTCCTTGCCCCTATAATATACATATCTTACTTGTCACCAATTCGCTATAATTTTGAGAAAATGCAAAATAGGCACAAAATTGGCCAGGGGTGTAGTACCACCTTAAAGGCATTGCCGAAGTTTTTACCGCTTCTGCGTGGTTTTCTTATAAACATATTTGACTACTTTTACCTTTTTTTACACAAATACTTTGCATGGTTTCAATTTTTCACCATGACTTACGTTTACGTTGCATTAGGGTGTCAACTGCAGAGGACAAGTTAAAAAAATTTGAATCAAAAATTTTAGAATTGTACATTTTCATTACCATATTTGGAATCAACATGAAAAATGCATTAAAATGAGTACAAACTAGTAATTGGTTCAGGTTGCAGGGGGAGAAGATTAAAAATCTAAATATTTTGCAAAAAAAATCCCTAATTTTTGGTTCTGGTTGAAGAGCAACTGGAGAAAAGTTCATGTTTGAGGCCAAATTCCCCATGCCCACCTTGCTGCCAATTAAGGTTCATTGAACATGATCCTCGTCCACATAGATGCTTACTCCAACATACCTTTAGAGGCAACATACATAGCTTAATATTCCACAATCTTAAATTGATCGCTGTCTGAACCAATTCTTATTATTAGGTCCTATTCGATTTTTCATTCAAAGGATTTTAATGAATCTTTTATTCATTGTTGCCTGAGATTTGAATGCCATTCTGGTGAACACTCCAACAAAATTGAGAACATTTTTGTCTAGCCTATATATTTTTAAGCTTGACTGCGAATGTATGTATTCCTCGGGGAAAAGTTTCAAGTGTTTATTGGCGTGGATTTTTTTCTGTAAGGTGCAAATCGCTGCAGAAGTTTCCCAGTTCTGTATTAAAAGTTCAGAACTTGCATTTTTTTATCCTGGTTTTGAAGTAGTTAAGCATGGGGATTGCCTAGTGTTTGTGCAGTGGTTTATAAGATATTTTTGTTATTTTTACAATGGTTGAGAAGCAAAAATATATTTTAATGCGTTAACTGCTGTAAAAAAAGGACTTTTGTGTAAGCGCACACCACTGACGGCAACAAAACGACTTTGAATATTTCCCCTACAATATACTGCATGTGTGATGTAACTGGTTGTTATGGTGTGGGGTGGTGTGAGTTGAGTACGATGTATGCTCTTGTAATGCCATGGTTATATGTGACGAGCTGTAAAGCTTAACGCTCAGATTGCTTTGCTCAAACGCTTTTACCCTGAACACGGTGATATTATCGCAAATGTCATCAATATTTAGTATCAATATCCCCAGGGTCAAATGACCACAGAAACAACAAACAAATAATATAGGTCAAATGCTAGATTTGTTACAGTTATTTGTTTGAAATATCATGAAATTTACCGATGGGTGTACGTGGTGTTGGCATATGCCATTCATATGGTTCCCATTTTGGGTAGTAATGGTCTATCTAGTAATGTTTGTATCTAAAATTGTCAATGTATTGGAAACATCCCATTAATTAAAGCACACAGTGGTGTGGTGCACGAGGGAAAGTTGTTTACTGAACATCAATGAATATATTACCCCATGCATTGAATCAGATATTTGTTTTGTTAGTGGTGCGGTATACGAGGGAACTTTTCAAGATATAGA